>NC_056737.1:685877124-686039624 GCF_019279795.1 Protopterus annectens | reverse complement strand
CTGCAGATGTCAGGTGAGATACATCCCGAATGGGGCATTGTACTCGATCATTGGTCTGATAAGTGAAGAGTACATGAGAACAATGACCTCACTAGATCTGGATGTGAATCCCTTCATGATCAGGTGGGCAATGTAGAAGGTCTTTCTAACCACTTTAGCAACGTGAGTGTCAAAAGAAAGGCCACTGTCAACCTGGGTCCCCAGGTCCCTGATAACCTCTTCTGTGCTTAGTGGATTGCCACCTATATGGTAGCTTGGGGTTACCTTGTTTTTCCCGAAGGGTATGACTATACATTTTTGGCGTTTAACTTCAGGCCATGGCTCTGGCACCAGCTATCTGTTTCCGTGAGTCCCTTCTGAAGGATATCCGTGTCCGATGCACTTTCCACTATGGCCCAGTTTGCAGTCGTCTGCAAATTTTGTCAGCCAAAGTCCTCCCATGTTGGCCTGTACTTCTGAGAAGTAGATGCCAAACAATAGGGGCCAAGGACCGAGCCCTGTGGGACACCACTTGTGACCGGCTTGGAGTCTGACACAGCGCCAGCAACTCTAACCCTGTGGGTTCTGTCCTTAAGCCAGTTTGCAACCCATCTTGTGACATATGGGTTTACATTTAAGCTGGTAAGTTTTTCTACAATACCCGAGTGGGGTATTGTGTCGAAAGCCTTTGCAAGGTCAAGGTAGGCTGTATGGACTGCCTTTCCCTCATCAATGGCCTTGGTGACTGTTTCGAAGAAGTCGACCAAGTTCAAAAGGCATGATCTTCCCTTGACAAAGCCAAACTGGGTCGGGTCCAATGTCTGCAAGTCCCCTATATCTTTGTTTATGAGCTCCATTATGATCCTCTCCATAGCTTTGCAGACTAGACTTGTTAAGCTTATGGGGCGGTAATTACAAGGGTCCATAGAGGCGCCACCTTTGTGGAATGGGACCACAGTTGCCGTACACCACTCCTTGGGCACGTATCCTGTGGTAAGGCTGAGATTAAACAGCTGCCTTATGTGCGGGTTTAATTCCTCATTTAGCTCGTGTAGCACACAGCCGGGGACACCATCTGGTCC
Source organism: Protopterus annectens (assembly GCF_019279795.1). Classification (NCBI taxonomy): domain Eukaryota; kingdom Metazoa; phylum Chordata; order Ceratodontiformes; family Protopteridae; genus Protopterus; species Protopterus annectens. The sequence goes on along the minus strand of NC_056737.1, from coordinate 686,038,563 downwards.
CATTGATGCTGTGTTTTTAGCTTTAGAGAGAGCAGCTTTCACCTGCGCATTTGAGATGTCCAGGAGGCTACACTCGGCTGGGATAGTTATCTCTCCTTTAGGGGGGGGGGGTGAAGTTTGCACTGAACCTGTCTGCCAGTATGTTGGCAATGTCTGTAGGTTCAGTGATTTTTGTATCATTTTGGACTAATTCTGAGCATATCTGGGAGTTTCCACCCAGGTTCCTAACATAGCTGAAAAAGGCCTTATGATTGTCCTTTGAATCCATGGCAATTTTTCTCTCAAAATTGGCCTTAGTTGATTTTATGAGTGCTCGTATTTTTTACTAATAATGATCAGGGGTGACTTCCCTTTTATGGATTTTGTTCTATCATGTAATAGCTTTCTCCTCTTATTGTAAAGTTTGTTAATGGCTGGGGTCCACCAGACTGGACGTTTGCCCTTTGTGGAAAGAGTCTTGGTTTTATTTGGGATTGCCTGATCCATGCAGTCCTGGAGGTGTTCATAGAAGGCATTTGTAAGGGCTTCCGCAGCTTGGGTTGTGGTTTCCACTGGCTCAGGGGCCTTGAAGGATACCACACCAGTCTTGAGTAGTGTGAAGTTTGCTTTAGAGAAGTTCTTCACTATGGTCTTTTTTGTTTGGGGTGGGGGCGGGATGTGGATTTCCAGTGAGATTAGTTTATGATCAGATCTCACCAATGAGGGATATACTTCGGTGTGGAGCATTTTGTCCCCATGTTTGTGACAATGAGATCTAGTATATTTTCTCCTCTCGTGGGAACAGTGACTAGCTGTTCCATGGCATTTGAATTTATGAACTCCAGGAACCGTTGGGCTAGAAAGTTAGGGCTTGAGTAATGTTCCCAGTCTATATTCGGTAGTTGAAGTCACCCAATATGATGGTGTTTGGAGATACATTTATACCCTCCAGTGTCTTCAGGAAGGCTGTGTGGGGTTCCTGAGTTTGAGAGGGTGGCCTGTAGCATGCTACAATTTGTAGAGCAGTTTTGCCTATGGTTAGTTGCACCTGGATGGTTTCGAAGCTTAGCGTTGCCACCAACCTGGAGGTGTGGGTATCCTTTATGAATATGGATACACCCCTCCTTTTGTGGTGTGGTCCGGGTTTTGGGGCCGGAACGCATGATATGAGGTAAAACCTAATAGTGCCGGGGTGCTCTCAGGAGCCTTGAACCAGGTTTCAGTTACAGCACAGACATCGATGTTCTCCATACTGAGAAGGGCCTCGAGTGCGTGCATTTTGAGATTTAGACTTCTGGCATTGAGCAGCATTACCCTCAGTTTCTTCCCATTTTTGTTTTCTAGGGTGGTAGGTTTAGAATTTGTCTTTCCTCTCTGTGTCTGAAGTCTCCTTTTTAATTGTGTTCTCTCTCCCTCATTGTGTTACCACCTCCCTGTCAGTCTTGTCTAACTTCCATGTTTGTTTATGTTTACTTGCTACCTAAATTAATCCTCTTACCTTCCCTTACTGCATTTTCCAATTAACCCTCTCTTCATATAGATACAGTAAGCACCTAACCCAAAATCGCAATTCCATCTTTCCCCATCTACATCCTATTAACTCTCTATTTTCCACCTTATAGTCTACCTTCTGCTTGCTTACCCCTTTTCCCCACTTTCCTTTATTCCCATTTCCGACCTGCACTTTAATCAACAAACAGATCAATATAAATGCTTCATGGCCCTTTGAGGCTGCCACATAACCCCTTCTTTCTCTTCTTGTTTACACAGGAACCTGCAGATCAACACTGAGGCATGAACATGACTAAGGAGCTCTGCTATTGCTTTGAGTCTTCTTTGGGCACAATGTAGTACCCCAGTACCCCAGTAACATGATAGATTCTGTCAAGGAAGAAGTGTCTAAAGCGAGATCCACCAGATTCAAGCCTATTTTAGGGGTGGGTTCCTTGAACAAATTGCAGGTCAACACCCAGATGGACCTTTTTAGGAACCAGTTACTGTATATCACTGATTTTAGCAGTAATATTGGTAACATTAGTAGAATCATAAATAATGAATTCAAGTCCTTTCAGGAACTAACGGACCTTGTTAGATTTAAGAATGTTTCTTTTAAAACTGTATATAGGAAAGGTGTCAATATAAAAAGAATTTTGGAGCAGGATAATACACCACCCTACCAGGAAAGTCCACGTACAGGGACTTATAAGTGTGGACAGTGTTCACAGTCTAAACACATTCTTAATCAAGACTTTGTGTATTTGGAGAGTAGAAATAGGAGGATAATTTCCAGAAAAATGTATAATTGTTCATCCTACGGGGTTGTCTACCTGGCGGTGTGTCAAGCCTGCCAAGCATTTTATGTAGGGAAGACCAAGAGGCAACTCCGTAGAAGAATATATGAACATTATTATGATATGAAAAAATGTGATACAAACAATGCACTATACAAGCACCTTACTACATGTTCTGGAGCGATTTTTTCCTTCTTTGTTTTGGATTCCGTTCTTAAGGAAGCCAGGGGTGGTCCATGGGAGGTCATTTTATCCCACAGGGAAACATATTGGCAAATTTTGTTGGAATCTTACAGATTTCCCGGGATCAATGATTCTGTGTCCATCATTCCATATTTGAAACTTAAATCTGACAAAATCTGAGAAATATTATATCCAGTTACTAATATATATATTTTTTATCTTATATTTACATGATATATAATATTGTTGGTGTTTTAATTTGTATACACAGATTTTGTAAGCTTTTAGCGTTTTTAAAATTAGTCTAGACAACATGGTAAAAATGTTGAGGATTTTAAATATTTATTTCATGCCTTTAACGTGGTGGTACTAATTAATTTGGGCGGAGTGCTTAATTAATTTAGTATTTAAACTGATGTAATCCATCTGCTTTCATCTGATGAAGTCATAATCTTGACGAAAACGTTTGCGAACTGAGTGGCGTTAATAAACTTATATTTGTGTTATTGAGCATTGAGCCTTTCATTGTAAGCTGTTAATACAACGTTCCCACTAATTTTCTGCTGGAGTTTGCCCTGGACCGTCTTTCTACTTGGTTGGTTTGGTTCTTTGTCTTCGTGTTTTTGGTGGCGTTATGGAGCAGGTTCTGGGCTCTCCTATGCTTGAAGGTGGTGATACCGGTGCGGGCACAGCAGCCGGTGAATTTTCACAGCTTACGGGCCAGCTCACGCAGTTGGTTCAACTGCTCACCCCCATTGGTTTGGGGCTCCAAAATATTATTTCACAACAAAACAAAGTTTTGCAAGCCGTTTTGGCTCATTCCGGGACATCATCTGAGGTTCCCCCCGCAGTTGCAGTCAGAAATGGTTCAGGCCAGCAGAGGTCGGTGCAAGCACCTCACGCTCAGGAAGCTGCAGCCTTTTTGGATACTCCAGTTGTACTTCGTGGGAGGTTATCGGACTCTTTTGTTCCTTGTCACCAACCCGGATTGTCGCAGGACGCAGTGACTGGTTCGGCTTCCTTTTCTGAGTGGGTTTATGCTAAACCCGCATTCACCTCCTTGGACTATTCTGCAAATACCACTACAGACGGTTATTCCTTTCAGGACAATATGCGATTTTTAGAGGACTCTTTGTACAGGTATAAGACACTCGTTTTGGACAATTTATACCTTAATGAATGTATTAAGAAAGGAATTGTACCTAAGGGCTTAAGGGTGCACAAGTACCCCAACAATATTTTACATGGTAGCGTATTCCACATGGAGTTACTGCAGGCTTTTGACAGATGTGGCTTTGACATTGTTAGGGCCTTAATCAAGAAAAATGACAGTGAGATTAAAGTACTTTCCGAACAGATTTTTAAATGTAATGAGGATATTACAGGCGACTTGCTGTTTCAGGTTGAAACTTACAAAGCCCAGTACTATGACATCCGGAAAAATATAGACAAGCATTGTGATACTATTGTAAAAAGGAAGTACAATAAGTTGAACCGTGATATTAGGGAATACAGGGAGGGTAGGCAATACCCTAACCCACCACACGTTAGAGGCACATATTTTAGGGATTTTCAGTCAAACTATGATACAGTACCTAGGGAGGAGGTAATACCACCAACACCCATTTTAGGGGATGACAATGGTCCCATTCACATTGAGGAACATGAGGAAGAGAATTTTTTACCAAGAAGATCCGAACGTATTCGGAACCAACAAGGGGGGCCCACATACCCTGTATACCCAATCTTTTCCCAAAGCAGGGACAATCGGAACCAGGGGAGAGGGAGAGGCAGGAATCAGGCATGGCAATAGATCAAGGTATTTCTGTTAGGAATATTGGCGGGTATCAGGTGTGCAGTAAGAAGGGATACCATATTTACAACTATAGTGATTTTCCAGTTACTGAGGCCTGTTTCGACTTATTCACCAAAGGTTTTAAATTTGTACCAGCCAGAAGTAGCCAGTTGGTGAACACCATATTAGATTTGAAAATGTTTATTCGCAAGCTCAACCTGCAAAATTTGTTTGGTGATGGGCCAATTGCTCCTAGTATGTTTTTAAAAAAATCTAGTACTTTTAACTCACCCCTCCATCCCCAGCTAGCCAACTTGGAGAGCAGAATTGAAAGGGAAATACGCAAGGAATTATCCCATGTGCATCTTGACCACAATTTAACTGATGATGAAATTAACATACTGTATGACCTAGCACACAATCACACCATTAGAGTGATGCAACCCGACAAGGGAGGGGGCACAATTTTTATGAGTCAGGCCCTGTATGACAGTAAAATGGGGGAAATTCTGTATAATACTGACCAGTATTCTCTTTCCTCCATTAATGAAATTCATCTGTCATACAAAAAAATTGACTTGACCATAAAAGATATGTTAGATGAAGAAATCATTGAATTTGACACCTATTCATTTTTAGAAAATAATCATCCTAAAGTGCCCATAATTTTTGGTGTGCCTAAAATACACAAATGTGTGGAGGATCCACCACTTCGGCCTATTGTGGCAGCACAAGGTACTAAAATACATCCGATTTCCAAGTTTTTGGATTGGAAACTCAAACAGGTTTGGGGAAGAGAATCATATCTACTCAAATACTCTTGGGAATTTCTGCGCAGTATTACTAACGACCTGTGCAGGCCAAACCTCATGTTTTTAACAATAGATGTGGTTGATTTGTTTTCAGCTATTCCCACGGATATAGGCTTGGAATGGTTAGAGGAGGCATTGTGGGAATGTCCTGGCATTTGTCACAATGACGTAAGGGTAATCACAGGGTTATTGGAGTTAGTACTCAAGAACAACTACATCTTTTATGCAGGTGAATACTTCCAACAAACTAAGGGGGTCTCCATGGGGGCCAACTGTGCACCAACCTATGCAGATATCATCATGGCGGTATGGGAAAAGAAATTTGTCCACAACAGTGGTTATGAAAAAAATTGGATATACTATTCCAGGTTTTTGGATGATATCTGCATTTTTTGGGTTGGCCCAGTGGAGGCCATTTATGAATTTATTAGTTACATTGGAAGTACTACGACCTTTTTAAAGTTTACATACAAGACATCCGAGGCATATGTCAACTACTTGGATGTAACGTTAACCCAGGACAAAACAGGGTTCATCTCTACAGTTTACAGAAAGCCGACTTTTTCTAACAGTTACCTGCATTTTTCCAGTTCCCACCCTGGGTATCAAAAGAGAGGTATTGTCAAGGGACAGTTCGTTAGGGCTTCCCGCATGACCTCACAGGACCTGTTATTCAACATCGAGTGTGACAAGTTGTCTGAGATGTTTCTGGAGAGGGGGTACCCCAGTAACATGATAGATTCTGTCAAGGAAGAAGTGTCTAAAGCGAGATCCACCAGATTCAAGCCTATTTTAGGGGTGGGTTCCTTGAACAAATTGCAGGTCAACACCCAGATGGACCTTTTTAGGAACCAGTTACTGTATATCACTGATTTTAGCAGTAATATTGGTAACATTAGTAGAATCATAAATAATGAATTCAAGTCCTTTCAGGAACTAACGGACCTTGTTAGATTTAAGAATGTTTCTTTTAAAACTGTATATAGGAAAGGTGTCAATATAAAAAGAATTTTGGAGCAGGATAATACACCACTCTACCAGGAAAGTCCACGTACAGGGACTTATAAGTGTGGACGGTGTTCACAGTGTAAACACATTCTTAATCAAGACTTTGTGTATTTGGAGAGTAGAAATAGGAGGATAATTTCCAGAAAAATGTATAATTGTTCATCCTACGGGGTTGTCTACCTGGCGGTGTGTCAAGCCTGCCAAGCATTTTATGTAGGGAAGACCAAGAGGCAACTCCGTAGAAGAATATATGAACATTATTATGATATGAAAAAATGTGATACAAACAATGCACTATACAAGTACCTTACTACATGTTCTGGAGCGATTTTTCCTTCTTTGTTTTGGATTCCGTTCTTAAGGAAGCCAGGGTGGTCCATGGAGGTCATTTTATCCCACAGGGAAACATATTGGCAAATTTTGTTGGAATCTTACAGATTTCCGGGATCAATGATTCTGTGTCCATCATTCCATATTTGAAACTTAAATCTGACAAAATCTGAGAAATATTATATCCAGTTACTAATATATATATTTTTTATCTTATATTTACATGATATATAATATTGTTGGTGTTTTAATTTGTATACACAGATTTTGTAAGCTTTTAGCGTTTTTAAAATTAGTCTAGACAACATGGTAAAAATGTTGAGGATTTTAAATATTTATTTCATGCCTTTAACGTGGTGGTACTAATTAATTTGGGCGGAGTGCTTAATTAATTTAGTATTTAAACTGATGTAATCCATCTGCTTTCATCTGATGAAGTCATAATCTTGACGAAAACGTTTGCGAACTGAGTGGCGTTAATAAACTTATATTTGTGTTATTGAGCATTGAGCCTTTCATTGTAAGCTGTTAATACAACGTTCCCACTAATTTTCTGCTGGAGTTTGCCCTGGACCGTCTTTCTACTTGGTTGGTTTGGTTCTTTGTCTTCGTGTTTTCACAATGTAGTAGTTACTGTGGGAGATCTTCCTGTAGTGCCTGCTGCAGCCGTAAGTGGGGTATCTAATGAGCTGCAATCCTCACACTCTTCTCCTATATATTCACTCTTAATGAGCATCATGGTATCAGAATTGGCTGTGTAAAGATAAAAGGCCGTGACTACATTCACCAGCTTTCTGAATCCCATCCTACATCTGTTGCCTTTTTATGTCCAGGTCAAGTCACCTCTCTCCTTCCTTTTCATTTCTTTCAGCCTTTAATTGCTTTAAGTAATGTAGTGTGTCCACATCGTGTATGATTATATCAGCATTTACTTACACATCAGTGAACCACAACTTAATGATGCTCATTGCTCACATCTCAGTCAACTGGCTGGAATGGGTGCCTGTGGGGGGAGAGGGGCAGAAACACTACTTCCCAGAGAAGCAGTGGATTGGAGCTCAACTGAATTTTATCAGTACTGCAAAATTTGACACATCTATCATCAATACTGGTTGTGGCATGTATACGTTTCTGTCCATCCTGATTATAGCAAGTATACTTTTTTCAGTCTCTGCTCTATTGTGTACGTTCCCAGTGCTCTGGGTATTTCTTTTGCCCTATATCTCCCACTAATTTAAAAGTCTTAGCAATATGAATTTTCATGCATAAAACTGGCACACTCTCAAAATGTCCTCTAGGAACAAACACAAATTTTCAGTTGAGGTCTCATTGGAAGAAGAAGACCCCACTGTATGGTACTATACTGTACCCTGTGTAATAAGGACATCCCATCAAAAACTGCCCCCTTCCTCAATGTTGTTAAGTGATGGATGAGGGGGAAGGTCCAAACATAGGGCACAGTATTTATTATTGTCTTTTTAATGAGATGTCATCTGCCTTCTTGAATACAACATTTTGTAGTATTCTGCTAGCTTTCTTCAAGAAAACTCAGGTTGACAACTTGCAGAAGTGATTACACCTGCCATTTATATAGCCATCCACATCTTTTCCTGCTTTCATCTGGTCCAATGTTGCAAATACTGGAAGCAAACACATTAAGCAATAGGCAGAACACACAAACTACCCCAATATGGGATACCACTGCATCACAGGATGCACACACATGCAAACACACACACACACACCCATAGTGTAGGTATAAACCAGAGATCCCAGAAGAAATCAACATAGGTATGGAAAACCATGCACACACTGGACAAAGCGCACCTCAACCAGGGAATAAAATGTCAATCCAAGTGCTGTAAAACAGCATTTCTAACCAACACATCGCTGTGTCAATCAGAGATTAGCCAATCAGCTCAATCTTTTTCTTTCTTTGTCTGTCCTTGAAGTACTATATTCACCAGTGAATTTATTTAAAGGGATAGAAAATAGCAGTAAATATCTGACCAAGCAAATGTTATTCTCCAAAAAACACGTAGTCTAAAAGATAATCACAAGCATGAATTGTTACAGCAATCATGCCAGGCTAACCTAATCCATTTGTCTGAATAGATCATCTCTATGATTCTCAAGGGGAAAACAGTAGATATAATGTTTTGGTATGTCAGCATAATCTTTGATTGATCTCACTGGAATTTAGGGGGAAGATTAATGGAAATGCGGTAGTATGCCTACTGAAGACATGGATAATGAATTGACTGGCTGTTAGGCTTTGTGGTTCAGTAAAAGGTTATTGTTTTCATAACTCTAGGTTCTGGAGATCAGTCCTGACTTCGAGTTTCTGTCTGTGTGGAGTTAATATGCTTCCCTAGATCTACTTGGATTTTCTTTGTGTAGTCCAGTGTCCTTCTACATCCCAAAATACAGTGTATTTTAGATACATTAAATTTTCTAGCTATATCTTGTATTTACCATTGACCTTGTGGCATTGTTTGTGGCTGGAAGGATCCTTAAAACAACCTGCTTAATAAACGATAGATAAATAACTAAGTGACGCAATAAATAAATAAACAAAAATGCATGCCTAAATAAATATATAAGTAAATAAATAGGCAGAATAAAGACTGTGGCAATTTTGATGGAGCTGTGAAAAAGCTTGTGATTTAAAAATTTTAACAGTGGAAGCCCTCTGCACCCAGAATCCTCTTTTTAGGAGAATCGGGTTAAATATTTTATTTAGAGCCATATAGGAGACATATGGAAGTCATGGAAATCAAACCAAAGACTCCTTCAGGATCTAAGTCAAGCAGCCTATCCTGATCCAGTTTTTGACTATTGTATTGCCAGGAATCCCAAGTGAAACCCAGTAGCTATAATACATCTGGACTTTTGAACTGCAGCACCACTGTCTCACCAGATGTCGGTGCAAGTTTAAGAGATATTGGGGTGAAACTCTTGCTAATGGTATTTGTAGTGTTAGGGTTACACAAAATTCAGTGCTAAAGTCAGTCCTTTTTGGCGTGTTTTGTCAAACATCATAGTTAGTCTAGTGACAAAAGGTCAACTGTTTACTGATCAGAGTAAGACTAGAGCAATAGTCATGAGTAAAGATCCAGACTCCACCATAAACTAGTGGAGCTTGCAGGTTAAACAAACTGATGGCAGCTGAGAGTAAAACAATATAAACCATGCATAGTTCTACAACTGGGGATATGGAATGATGGATGGCATAAACTCAGAATAAAAGTTGTCATAAGAGGGAAAGAATCATGGGATTATAATCACCCTCAGAGTGAACAACAGAAAGAAGTGTGAAAGGATCTGAAAAATATCATGGTGATAGAGAGCAGAGCTCAGAGACCGGATGTGGTAGATGCCCTAGATCTCTACCAGCTCTACAAGGACTGGTAGACCTTCATGTGTGAAAGGATCTGAAGGATATCATGACAGAGAGCAGAGCTCAGAGACCGGATCTGGTAGATGCCCTAGTTCTCTACCAGCTCTACAAGGACTGGTAGAGCTTCATGTGTGAAAGGATCTGAAGGATATCATGACAGAGAGCAGAGCTCAGAGACTGGATGTGGTAGATGCCCTAGTTCTCTACCAGCTCTACAAGGACTGGCTGAGCTTCATGTGTGAAAGGATCTGAATGATATCATGACAGAGAGCAGAGCTCAGAGACCGGGTGTGGTAGATGCCCTAGTTCTCCACCAGCTCTACAAGGACTGGCAGAGCTTAATGTGTGAAAGGATCTGAAGGATATCATGACAGAGAGCAGAGCTCAGAGACCGGATCTGGTAGATGCCCTAGTTCTCTACCAGCTCTAGAAGGACTGGTAGAGCTTCATGTGTGAAAGGATCTGAAGGATATCATGACAGAGAGCAGAGCTCAGAGACCGGATGTGGTAGATGCCCTAGTTCTCTACCAGCTCTACAAGGACTGGTAGAGCTTCATGTGTGAAAGGATCTGAAGTATATCATGACAGAGAGCAGAGCTCAGAGACCGGATGTGGTAAATGCCCTAGTTCTCTACCAGCTCTACAAGGACTGGTACAGCTTCATGTGTGAAAGGATCTGAAGGATATCATGACAGAGAGCACAGATCAGAGACTGGATGTGGTAGATGCCCTAGTTCTCTACCAGCTCTACAAGGACTGGTAGAGCTTCATGCGTGAAAGGATCTGCAGGATATCATGACAGACAGCAAAGCTCAGAGACCGGATGTGGTAGATGCCCTAGTTCTCTACCAGCTCTACAAGGACTGGTAGAGCTTCATGTGTGAAAGGATCTGAAGGATATCATGACAGAGAGCAGAGCTCAGAGACCGGATGTGGTAGATGCCCTAGTTCTCTACCAGCTCTACAAGGACTGGTAGAGCTTCATGTGTGAAAGGATCTGAAGGATATCATGACAGAGAGCAGAGCTCAGAGACCGGATATGGTAGATGCCCTAGTTCTCTACCAGCTCTACAAGGACTGGTAGAGCTTCATGTGTGAAAGGATCTGAAGGATATCATGACAGAGAGCAGAGCTCAGAGACAGGATGTGGTAGATGCCCTAGTTCTCACCAGCTCTACAAGGACTGGTAGAGCTTCATGTGTGAAAGGATCTGAAGGATATCATGACAGAGAGCAGAGCTCAGAGACCAGATGTGGTAGATGCCCTAGATCTCTACCAGCTCTACAAGGACTGGTAGAGCTTCATGTGTGAAAGGATCTGAAGGATATCATGACAGAGAGCAGAGCTCAGAGACCAGATGTGGTAGATGCCCTAGTTCTCTACCAGCTCTACAAGGACTGGTAGAGCTTCATGTGTGAAAGGATCTGAAGGATATCATGACAGAGAGCAGAGCTCAGAGACTGGATGTGGTAGATGCCCTAGTTCTCTACCAGCTCTACAAGGACTGGCTGAGCTTCATGTGTGAAAGGATCTGAATGATATCATGACAGAGAGCAGAGCTCAGAGACCGGGTGTGGTAGATGCCCTAGTTCTCCACCAGCTCTACAAGGACTGGTAGAGCTTAATGTGTGAAAGGATCTGAAGGATATCATGACAGAGAGCAGAGCTCAGAGACCGGATCTGGTAGATGCCCTAGTTCTCTACCAGCTCTAGAAGGACTGGTAGAGCTTCATGTGTGAAAGGATCTGAAGGATATCATGACAGAGAGCAGAGCTCAGAGACCGGATGTGGTAGATGCCCTAGTTCTCTACCAGCTCTACAAGGACTGGTAGAGCTTCATGTGTGAAAGGATCTGAAGTATATCATGACAGAGAGCAGAGCTCAGAGACCGGATGTGGTAAATGCCCTAGTTCTCTACCAGCTCTACAAGGACTGGTACAGCTTCATGTGTGAAAGGATCTGAAGGATATCATGACAGAGAGCACAGATCAGAGACTGGATGTGGTAGATGCCCTAGTTCTCTACCAGCTCTACAAGGACTGGTAAAGCTTCATGTGTGAAAGGATCTGCAGGATATCATGACAGACAGCAAAGCTCAGAGACCAGATGTGGAAGATGCCCTAGTTCTCTACCAGCTCTACAAGGACTGGTAGAGCTTCATGTGTGAAAGGATCTGAAGGATATCATGACAGAGAGCAGAGCTCAGAGACCGGATGTGGTAGATGCCTAGTTCTCTACCAGCTCTACAAGGACTGGTAGAGCTTCATGTGTGAAAGGATCTGAAGGATATCATGACAGAGAGCAGAGCTCAGAGACCGGATATGGTAGATGCCCTAGTTCTCTACCAGCTCTACAAGGACTGGTAGAGCTTCATGTGTGAAAGGATCTGAAGGATATCATGACAGAGAGCAGAGCTCAGAGACAGGATGTGGTAGATGCCCTAGTTCTCTACCAGCTCTACAAGGACTGGTAGAGCTTCATGTGTGAAAGGATCTGAAGGATATCATGACAGAGAGCAGAGCTCAGAGACCAGATGTGGTAGATGCCCTAGTTCTCTACCAGCTCTACAAGGACTGGTAGAGCTTCATGTGTGAAAGGATCTGAAGGATATCATGACAGAGAGCAGAGCTCAGAGACCGGATATGGTAGATGCCCTAGTTCTCTACCAGCTCTACAAGGACTGGTAGAGCTTCATGTGTGAAAGGATCTGAAGGATATCATGACAGAGAGCAGAGCTCAGAGACAGGATGTGGTAGATGCCCTAGTTCTCTACCAGCTCTACAAGGACTGGTAGAGCTTCATGTGTGAAAGGATCTGAAGGATATCATGATAAAGAACAGAGCTCAGAGACCGGATGTGGTAGATGCCCTAGTTCTCTACCAGCTCTACAAGGACTGGTAGAGCTTCATGTGTGAAAGGATCTGAAGGATATCATGACAGAGAGCAGAGCTCAGAGACCAGATGTGGTAGATGCCGTAGTTCTCTACCAGCTCTGCAAGGACTGGCACAGCTTCATGTGGAGCACACATTTGAGTCCTGATGGTTATAAACAGAAAGAAAATTAGTGTCTTAGACAGCTTATAAAGCTGTAATGATGTGATGACAGCAGTGAAGATGATGAGACTATGTAAAGAAATATTTCAACATCGCAGCCTGCATATACTGCAAGTCAATAAAGCATGTGTGCATGTATGTATATGTGTTGGTTATCTTTAAAATAACAAAATCAAATAATCAAAAACATAATGAATATTAACTAATAAAAACATATAAAAAAGCCAAGGCCCAGCCATAAAAATCAATATTAAAAAGGCTATTGAAATTTAAAATAGCATATATAGTATAGTATTGGAATATAAATTTGTTATACTGAGCAAACAGTAAAAGAGGACTGCAAATGTATGTAACACTGATGGATAATTAACTTCATATCCTTCTAAGATATATATATATATATATATATATATATATATATATATATATATATATATATATATATAATATATACATATATGTATTTTTTTTTTTTGGTAAAGCTAGACAATTACAAAGAATAATTTCAAGTAAGCTCACCTTATTACTGAGATGTAAATATAATATGTTAACTGGGAGAGTGATTCAGTGAGTAAGCAAATGCATACACACACTGAACATTCATTCATGTATAATAGTATGAAACAACAAACAACCCACGAGGCAAATGCTCCATTGTAGAATAGATGAATAATAAATAATACTGTAGATTTCACAGCGAAGCAACCAGGCAGTTCCAAAAAGTTTAAAAGCATAAAAACCATTCTTGTGACTTGCAATACAACGTTTTTATGCTTTTAAACTTTTTGGAACTGCCTGGTTATTTATTATTCATTATACCATGACCCCCCATTAATATTCCAAAACGTGCACGCTGATTGGCCAGCGTGCACGTTGTAAATCGACTTATACTAATGGAAAAATGTCCGATCGCCCAGACTTTTTCCATTAGTATAAGTCTCTTTTAAAACACTGTCTCTCTATGTTAAAAGAGTTTAACATAGCGACACAAGCTTAAAAAAAGCAACGGAGATCTCCGTTGCTTTTTTTAAAGCTGTCTCGCTATGTTAAACTCCTTTAAGATAGCGACACAGTGTGTAAAAAGCAACGGAGATCTTGCTTTCTCCGTTGCTTTTTTTTTAAACCTGTCTCGCTATGTTAAATGGGTTTAACATAGCGAGACAGCTTTAAAATAAGCAACGGGTCTCCGTTGCTTATTTTAAAGCTGTCTTGCTATGTTAAACCCATTTAACATAGCGAGACAGATTTAAAAAAAAAAAAGCAACGGAGAAAGCAAGATCTCCGTTGCTTTTTACTGTTTCGCTATGTTAAATGGGTTTAACATAGCGAGACATCTTTAAAATAATCAACAGACATCTCCATTGCTTATTTTAAAGCTGTCTCGCTATGTTAAACCCATTTAATATAGCGAGACAGTAAAAAGCAATGGAGAGCTTGCTTTCTCCGTTGCTTTTGGCCACAGCTCTGATGTACTGCGTAGGCATGCGCAGTACATCAGAACTGCCGCGGATACCAGACAGCTGCGGAAGGGCAGCAAAGAGGCATTATACAGTACCATTATTTAAGAAAAGTAATTATTTCTTTTCTTAAATAATGTCATAGCATAATAGCAATAACCCACTTCTGGGTGTGGGTAATGCGGGATTTACCCACGGTTGTCTTTGTCTTCGCCCTCGGGACCAAACCATGCCAACCGTGGGTAAATCCCGCATTACCCACACCCAGGCGTGGGTTATTGCTATATTCATGTATGTCTGCGCGCAAGTAGAAATGTAGTGCTGTTAATAAACCAAAAAGTTTTAATGATTTTGTTACAAATGGACAGAGGAGATCTAATGGCTGGTAAAGCATTCCTAGAGCCTGAGCAAATGAGCAGAGGGTGAAATCTCTTTTTCCTGTACTTTACACAGAAAAAAAATCCTTTCTTTGACTTCTCAGTGTATGGATGTTTATACAGGATCAAAAAGAATCTTTTCTGGGCATCGTATACAGAACAGCAATGCTGTATATGACCATTACAAACCTCTTAGTTTAATAACCGAAACACACATAGAATAAGCAGAGTTCTACCTTCACTTAAAATATGCTAGTGTTTTTCTTTCAGATTTGCATACCTTTAAAATGATTGAAACTTCAGCTTTCATACATAAAATATGTGTTTTAACCTTTTGACATACATTTTCTCATAGGTTTGCACACTAACAAAAGAAGAAAAAAAAAAAAAGAGTGTGAATGCGATTGTAAAACTTGGTAACCATGTCATTTAAACACATCAGCATGGCAAGCACAGACTTGTTTTCTAATGGGATTCAGAAACAAACACACACACACACACACACACACACACACACACACACACACACACACACACACACACACACACCATTTTTCAAATTACCATGCTATAAATATACTAAATATACAAAATAGCCCTTTATTATTTTGACTGGAGTAATCATAAGTAATGAGAGAAAAAAAAGCAGGAAAGAAGTAGAAAGAAATACTCTGCAGGCAGTAACATTACTATAGCTAGGTTTCAACACTGTCCATAGAAGCATTACTCATATTATTTTTGTGTGTAACTGACAACTGACAATTCTCCGTATTAAACTAGTAGGGAAACTAAAGTCTGACAAAATGAGTTTTACTGGCAAGGCCGAAATATAAACTTGCAGTGTTTTCTATTCCCCTAGATTATAATGTCAAGTAATAAATATTACACTTAACACCACCATTTCCTTATTGTAGCTCTATGACAGATATCACTGCTTAGCACATGCATACACATTTACATATGCATTTCTAACATATAGGTTCATATATATACACATTTCCTCCTATATGACTTTTTTAGCAGACAGTAAATTGAAATGAACACAAGTGGGCCTTTTCTAGCTAGTATATGTTTCAAGTTCTTTTATGAGATGCACTTATCTTCTTAGTGAGTAGCTTCGAAATGATTCTAAACATTAACGTTTCTCAAAATACTGCAGTATTGTGTGTGCATTCACATCAGCCTTAAAAATACATATCTGTGCTACTGAAATACATTAACAGATAGTTTGTTAAAACT
Source organism: Protopterus annectens (assembly GCF_019279795.1). NCBI lineage: Eukaryota > Metazoa > Chordata > Ceratodontiformes > Protopteridae > Protopterus > Protopterus annectens. Next base: position 686,022,638 of record NC_056737.1, on the reverse strand, counting down.
ATATCCAAATGCTGAAGCATTTTATTTCCAATCACCACCATAATGCATGTCAAACATTTATCACATTTCTGAAGGTGACATAAAAAGGACAGACATAGTTACATTAACTCCTCCTCTCTTAACACTGCCAAGAACAAACATGCTTCCTAAAGCAATTGAATTCCAAATCCATGGACTTTGTTTCCTATCATTAAAAGCTTCTGGTAGACCAAGTTTACAGATAATTGCAAGCTTGGAGCCATATTAGCTCCCCTAGGGCACTTGTATCCTCTAAAAGGGTTGTACTCAGACAAACTCATGATAGCAGGATCATGGTCTAATGCAACACCAAAAATATAGCATTGAACATTTTGGGAAATATGAACTCTTTCACACCTACCCCTCTTAAAATAGACACTCTCAGGGATCTAGACACCTTCCTGGACAATAAACACTCCCATGATCAGTATGTAATCACAGGCTGTAGGAAAGCCTTGTACTTCACTAAACCAATTACTAAGTGCGTCACCTTTCAGAAAAAGGTATCATTCTCCTCTGCTCATCTCCCATCATGCCCCTACTAGAATACAATGTGTCCTTTAGTATATGCCTGTTAAAACACCTATCCCAAATTGAAAAATTTGAACAGTTCTTCACAAAAATTTCACAGCTATAAGCTACCTATCTCAGAATCTAAAAACCCTATTGGTCTTACATGCCTCCTACAAACTCTTACATTGTGATATATGCCTGACTACAAAGTTGTAAATGACTCAGCCCTGCTTAATCATCTGCATATCTGCAAGACTGGCAGTAACACAAGGGTAAGAGACTTAAGTCTAAACTGCAACATAAATTGGAACTGTTGGCATTACAAATCTCACACAAATAATTCCCCACCTCTAGAACCATGTTTCACTTTCTGTAAAGTAAAGCACACACCCCCACTAGCTTTAAATCTAACTTATACAAATGCATGAGAAAACACAAGTAGTGTGTGCATGTGTGTGTGTGTGTGTGTGCGTGTGTGTGCATGTGTGCTTGCGTATATGTGTGTGTGTGTGTGTGTGTGTATCTATATCTAGAGAGAGAGAGAGAGAGAGAGAGAGAGAGACACACACACACACACACTGTCACCCTTACCCTTCTCTCCTTTATGGGTAGGGTGAGTAATTATTCAGGTGTACACCAGTGGGACTGCAGTTGCTAGGCTTCAAAGTGGCCTTTTGGGTAGCAGCAACCTATGAACAGGTACATTTACATTCTACGGGAAGCATAACCATTACACATGAAAATTTTAAAACACTTCCCCTACCCTAAATCATACCTCTCAACTGTCCCTGATTTTCAGGGACGTCCCTGATTTTGACTCAAATTTTAACTCTGTCCCTCTTAATCCTTCCTGAAACTAGTGACTTTTGGATGAAAAGTGGTGAATTACACTTAATTAATGACAATAATTAAGAGTTATAAACTTCTTTTACTTCAGAAAATGTGTATTCATTCATATCCTCTGATTCTGTCAATGTTTCAAGTTAATAGCACTAATATTTTAAAAGTGTCCCTGATTGTCCCTGATTTTTTCTTGACTTGTCCCTGATTCTGTTGAAATTTGTCCCCAAATGGTTGAGAGGTCTGCCCTAAATCCAAACATAAAAGTTCAAATTAAGCACTATACCACTAAACGGAACGAAAAAGTAAAAAATTACACAAAAACACACGAGTCATTTTTGCAATAAACCTCCCACAACTCCAGAAAACACAAAAAAATTATAGTCCCTACCACATTAATAGCTAATGCAGACTGAAAAGCAATAAAATCATATTAGCCTTTATATAGTAACAAATGTCAAGAATATTCAACTAATCTCCACCAACAGTCATACAAAATGGCTGTTATAACATTCTTGAAAAATAACAAAACTCGTACACTGCACAGAAAACAAATAATTTTCCCAGTAAGTAAAGCTTATAAAACATGAAAACACGAAGTTCAATGATAAAACCTGCAATTAAATTTCAAAATGCAGTAGGAAGCAACTGCCCTCCCAAACTCCTAAGTGAAATCACAGCATAAAAAAGCAAACTAACATTACACTGCAATATACAGTTCAAGCATTAAAAACATTTACATTTATGTTTCAAATCCATTTTTTGTTCTCTTTCAATATCCCCAAAGCAAAAGACAAATACAATTACAAAATTAATTTAAAGGAAAAGAAAACTTCCTTCTGTGATGAAATTGCACTTAAAATATCCAGCATGAATATTGGTAGGATATCCCATGAAGCCATCCAGCTGTCACCTTCTCATTGAAAGATGCCGACACTTCCTTTTTGGCAACACCTCATTCTCTAAACAGAAACCATCACCTCAAAGGGCTTTTAGCAGTATGCATAATACTAAGTCTAAAACTCCCCCATAACTAATACAACACCAAACCCACTTCCTAAACCCACTGAATCCCAGTATCACAGCTCCAGTTTTTTTCCATTAACTAGCATGTATGGCAGCCATTGTCTAAAATGAGCATACTGATGTAAATGGCATTATTAGACAGCTATGCCAAGCGGAAACTTTCTTAGCCATGTAATGCCCAGATGTCACTAACACTACAGTCACATGGGTTCTGAATGGCCATGACTTTTTAATGGCCATGCCTTTTACTTTTTAAGTCTTTATGGGTTCATACAGGCCATCAAAGCGAAACCCTCTACTAGCTGTAGATATTCCATGTTTTGGTCTTTTTCCTGGCCTCATATGTATAGCCTAATTTGATTATTTGGCTATACTTTAGAAACAGAGGTTAAAAATAAAAATATAAGGTGAAAATCAGTGTTATAAAGGGCATGATTTTAAAGCATGTTTGATACTGAAAGAAAAATTTAAACCAGGAAAGGTGCTGACATAAAGCATTAGTTGCCAGTACATTTCCTTAAATGACTTTTAGGATGAAAAATATCTTAAATGCATCTAGTCTACCTATCAGAATACGGACATATTCCTCCAACTATACGAACAAAAGAGTGATGCCTATAAGGAATTGAAATTAACATTAAATTTAATATCCAAGAGGAAGCCAGAAGTGGGCATTAAGCTGCACCAATCAAGCATAGGCTAGTATGGAGGAAGTTCCACAAAATAGTTGAGTTACCTGATTTTTACAGAAAAGTTCACTTTATTCCATTAACCCAGTGGCTTCAACACTGATGAATTAGACTAGTGTACCACCTAATACAGGTATATTAAGCTCACTGTTATGCATAAGTAAAGATCATTATTGCAAAGAGTATCACTTTACTTAAAACCATGTGGTGTGTAGTTCTGAATGTTCTTGACAGCTGAGAAATGGAAGTGAAGTTCAATACCAAGACAGAAAATGGCTAAGGATAGTGGCTGGCCTTGGCATGTATTGCAATGTAGAAAGAATGGGAAATAAGCTGTCAAGGTGATAAAAACTACCTCAGGGAATTTGAATGATTTCATAACTTCCTCATAGCTCTATCATATAGAAGCAAATGAAGGCTCAAACTCAATAAAGACTGCTATGGGAAGGTAGTAAGAAATAGCCCTGAGGGGATTTGTGTTTCATCTACCAGGGATGAATCCCATACCTCTCAACCTCTAAGCACAATAAATCTGGATGAATCCAAAAATAATAGGGGTAAAAGACCCAAAAATAAGAAAAAGTTACTAGAATAAAAGGTTCTGTGTTACCATACATTTTCTGAAGGATACAAAGTCTGAAACTTAAATGTTTGTCATTATTTAATGAATTCAGTCTTCACTGACTTGCTGGAAAACCATATGTTTTATGATGAATGGACCAAAAATATGAGTCAAAAATTTGTTGATTCTGTGAAAATTTGGACAGTTGAAAGCTATGATGAATCCAGTCTGTGAGGAACTTATTTTTGCAGGTATTAAGTGCTGGAGGTGTTTTGTCAAGAATTCTGAGAAAAAGTTTAACCTACAAATTTATTAGAGAGATGAAAAGTAATGCAATTTTTACTTTGTGTTACTAAACCCGGTAAGAATCATATGTAATTATATTCTGACAGAACAGAGGCCACCCATATAACTGCATTTAGTGAAATGATCAGTTAGCTATGGTTGAGATAATATTTTTAAAAGTAAACACACTTCATATGATAAACCTTCCAGGCTTGGTACTTCACCATGGGGTTTGCTGGGTGTCTGACAAAACCTACAGTACTGATAGCAGTGGAAAGAGCTCCAGCCTGCCGAATGACTAAGGAAAGGTTTTGACCTTGGATATCAGAGAGTGGCTAAAGCCAACTGGCATAGAGTGTCAGATGTAGTATATGACAGAAGAATGCCAAAGAAACTGAAAAGTAAGGTGTACAAAACAGTGGTGCGACCAGTATTTCGATATGGTACACTAAAAACAGAGCTGATGGGGAAACTAGAGGTGATGGAAATGAAGTGCCTGAGATGGGTGGTAAGATGCACTGCAGGACAGATGAAGAAATGAGGACATCAGAGCAGAAGTCAATGTAGCTCCAATTGCAGAAAAGATCAAAGAGAATAGAGTATGATGGTTCAGGCACACATGCAGAAAAGCATAAGACAATATTGTGCAGAAGATTTGGGACAGACAGGAAGAAGGTAAGGGGAAACAAGGACATCCAGCAAAGAGGTGGATGGACTGTGTGAAAGATCTGTGACAGTCCGGCATGAGTGCTGAAAAAGGTAGGAGTGCAGCATTGAATCATGAGTTATGGTGACAGTTAACATGACACCACGACCCCATGTAGAAAAATGGGAAAAAGGAGGTGGATGATGATGATGTTAACTGATGATAATGATGATCACAGAGAAATGTTCATGGTGAGAGGAGGTGTTTGAAGGAGGAGAGCTATATAGATTAAAGTAATATCCCATGAATGCCCCATTAATTTTGGGGGGGAATAAATGTGGACCTTTCAAAACTAGAATACATCACTATTATCAAAATTTGAGCTGTGCACTGCTTTAATGTATGTGCTAGCAACCTTACTGGGTGACAAACAGAAGCCCAAGCCATATGTAATGCTTATTTAAGATACAGTTGGGCTTTTTGTTTTAAAACTAAGTTGCAAGTTAGCCTGATTATATGTTAGCAAGCATTATTTGAGTATAACATACTCCGAATTAACATTTTGTTGCATGCTTGTGCTAGTCTCTCCTTGAAGGCAATCTCCTGGTTTAATTGGCTCATTAGCTTTCCTTTACCTGTGGCGGGTCTACTTCAGAACACTGAAATACCAGAAGACTGACTTTCAAAATCCCAAAAAGAGAAAGACAACAACCTCAGAAAACAGACGTCCTGGAACACTGACATCCGACTCCAGGTAAGTAACCACTTGGCTACCATGTTGAACTTTGCACCTATCCCCATGGTAGTGTGACATTGGAGTTGGTATCTTTAGTGTGCCCCCACATCAGTGGGTTTCATATGCGTTGGTTTTAATTTTGTTTTTTTTTTTGGCTAAGTAGTTACTTAACTTGAGTAGGACGTTGGTTTTCTGAGGTTGTCAGCTTTCTCGTCATGGAATTTTGAAAGTCGGTCTGCTGGTATTTCGGTGTTCTGAAGTAGACCCCTGTGGCACAATAGTCTTATTTCTAACTTCAGATATTCCCACTATAAAAATAAATACATTGTGTGTGTGTGCGTGTGTGTGTGTGTGTGTGTGTGTGTGTGTGTGTGTGTGTGTGTGTGTGTGTGTGTGTGTGTCTGTGTGTATGAATATATGTGTGTATATATATATATATATATATATATATATATATATATATATATATATATATATATATTGTATATATATATATACATACAGATATATGTATATATGTGTGTGTGTGTGTGTGTGTGTGTGTGTGTGTGTGTAATTTATGAATAATGTGGAATCATATAATATGTCAAGTGACCAAATGAGCATATTTAAAGCAAGTTATTTTAATGGATAAACCAGTCTGATGAACGTGTGTTTAGTATGATGAAAGTGCTTATTATTTGTTTTAGAATAAATGCACAAAAGCTCACACTGATGTTTTAGTTTTTTGTTTCATTCACAGGCTAGTTATATTTTGACTTTAAAACTTATTATGGTTAGCTGTTCATAAACCCTCACTTATGGAGTATTCCTTCTGTAGCTTTTTAATATTTGCGTGTTTTATATCTTAGCATGAATACAACTTTGTAATCTTGCTACCGTATACATTTGAATAGCTATCAATAAAAATAAATTATTCTGATTACTATTATCACAAGATTTACAATTCTAAACTTCCTATTTTATTTTGTCCTGGCAGTGTTAAAAATTATATAACATAATGTTAGGTTGCCTTTTCTTTCACTTGGTAAGGTTAAAAGTCACACATTAAGGGGTATGGTCAGATAATAGAGTTTAATAAGAAGACATTCTATTCCACCCCTAATGTCTGTCAATACAAAATGTAGCCTTGTCTGTGAATGCTTATTAGATGTTATGTTTGATTGTGTGACACACCTGTACTGGCCCAGTAATCAAGGAGCCTCAATCCTCACCACTGGCTGCAGTGAGGGACGTACACAATGAGAGGATGACAAGTATACACACAGTAAAGTGCAATTTCCCTTAAGAGCACACAGACATCACAGACAGTCTGGGGCTGGTTTCTGCATCTTTCTCCATATCCCCAATAAGACTCCCCACTGGCACAGCTATAGGGTTAAGATCTCAGCTGAGTGGTCAAGCCAAAATCTCCAGCACCCTCTCTGTCCAACCAGTGCTTCTTGTCCCTCCCCAAGTAGCTAACATACACAAACCTTGAGATCTGATTTATTTGCAAACACACAGACACTCCTGGGGAAGGCTGGCACAGGTTTACTAGCTATGCCCCCTTCTGTCCAGACTATAAGGTAGTTATCACTGCCACCAACCACTACTTATCAGCTACTCTAAGGCCCTTACAAAGGGTGCTCAATCCTACTGTGTAATGTTACTATTATCCAAATGCTAAGTGTGACCAAGACTAAGGCTATTTAGGAGTGGCTTGTACAGTGTCACCAAATACATATGCAAGTACTTGAAGGGCTTAAATATCTTTAAACAAACCAGCCACAAAGATAGGTTTAAATATATTTAATAATAAATAATAAAAGAACAAGACAATACTCAATAACTCAACACAGTGACTACAGAGTTCAGAATCCCAGGAAATATTTTAAAACAACATTGCAGGACAGTCTTAAATAAATACAGAAAACATCTAAACTAATCTTTACTATATTCCTATCTATATTTAAAAGAAATGATTGTATTACTTACAGAGCAAGGCAGATGCAGAAGTCCTGAATGGATGTTTCTAGGTCCAAGACAAGATACTAAATGTCCAGTCTTTCTCTGAGAGAGTTCTTTAAGTAATAATCAACATTACTGCTGGGTTAGCTTGGATGACATCACTCTTTGTCACCTGACTTCAGCTCCCAGGCTAAACAGAGACTTAGAATTTAACAACTCTGCATCAAAATACATATCTCTCAGAAGTGTGCAGCTGCTAGGAAGTCATAGAGCAATAAAACACTTTTACATTTGAAACCTAGTAATTATTTCTGTTTCAAGACAATAGGAAAACATTTAACTCTAGGCATTGTGTCTGCTTGCTGCACTGAAACTGAGATAACACAATCATAAAACAAATTCAACTTATTTTCTTTAAGTTTTACAAGTTAACTCTGTATGTTCCAGATTCTACTATTAAAACATACATTTGCACAGGTATATAGTTTATATACATTTCTTTTCTTTTCCAATAGGGTACACTGTGGTTACATTCTTGAAGCTCAGTACATAACACACAGTTCAACATTCTTCTGCACCAGTAGTTTAATATACACATAACATATAGTTCTCTTACATTTGTAAGACAAGCATATGAATCATATTAATATTCACAAATGGCATAGAATTATTTACAAGATTCAAGATAGCTGGGCTGGCAGTATCACAGTCCTAGAAAGGTAGTATCTGTAGTATGCCATATATCTATAAATCATTTGTCTATAAAAATCATTAACTGCATAGTACAGATAGTGAAGAAATGTACATTTACATTTTTTCTTTACATATTGGCTTTGAACTGTAAATATTTGTGTAATTATTTTGTCAGATTATTTGTTTAAATAATATGTAAGAAACATATCTATAGCATGCCATAAATCAAAAATGATACCCCTGTTTTTAGCAGGTCATCTTCCCTCTCCCATAAAAAATATTCACACAGAATACACATACAAGTAATATTAAGTTTGTTGGAAAATAAATAAATAAATAAATAAATAAATAAGACAAAGTAAAATGGGGAAATGGGAACAGGCTTAATTCAGTTTTGCAAATGTTGAGGTCTCTGTGCTATTTCTCTCCAAAGTTAATGCGCAGAATTATTACATTTTTCTATTCAATACTGATTCTGTGATGTTGTGAAATCTATTGTGTGGTCTTGAGTATTTAAAGGGAATACTGAACTGAGTTCTGCTTTTATTTGTTTTACCACTTTCTGCTTGTCTTTCTGGATTTTAGATTTCGTATGTGATCGGATATGCTCTAGAAGTTTAAGAGACAGATCAAGCTCTCCTAAAGCTTTCATTCTTAATTTAGTTCATATGCAGTTTTGTATCAGTATTGTTTTGATTTCACTGTTACTATCAGTGAAATTATGGTTTCTTGTCATCAGTCCGAGTCGTCAGTGATTCGTGTCATGAGCTTGTTTGTTTGTGGATTGTTTTTAACAATGTGATACTTGGCTAGACTCCAAAATAATTTACTCTGGTGGACATGATGATATGCTAAATGTGCAGATGTTTACAGTGCATTTGCCATCTTGAATGATCTTATGTACAGGTAGATCTAAATGAGGAAGGTCATAAGCATCATAAAATCATTAGTAGGTATCTAACATGCTTAAAGGTGGATGTTAAACTGATAGACAGTTCTAGTTAGGATAGATGCACTGCAAATGAAATGTTCTCACTTGTTTGGAATATTACTCATTAATCTAATGATAACAGTACAGACATAGCCAGCTGTTGAAGACTGTCCAGTCAGGAAGAGAAGAGACCAATGTCCAGTCATGAAGCAAAGACACCAGTGCCATATTAGACTACATCACTATCAAGTCTCCCTCCAGGCAGTAAGTGAAAGCTATGAAATGTATAAAGAACTGGTGCAGGTTGTGTATTGAATATGCATACCGCATATGTTACATAGTAAAGGGTGAATCTCATTTCCCTAGGTTCCAAAGAATGCATGTTGCTAGAGACCTGCCATCCGGAATATTTTAGCATCAGTTTGACAATGCAGTAGGATTGTCCTAGAACACTACTTCATGTAAATAAAAACAATTCCAGAGCATTGTGTGCATTGAAACTCGGAACCATGCAAAATACCCATCAACCCAAGCTGAGTTTTACGTAGTAATGGAAAGCATCTATTGATAGCATGGCTCTCCTGAGTTTTTGATAGCATTGACTGCACCCACAAACCTACTACGGCCCTAAGCAGTGAATACGCATGGTCCCCTTAAATTATCTATTATATGATCCTAGGCTTAAAATGCCATGCAAGGGCAGCTAGCCTAGTACTTACCTATGAACCTATGTGAAGAAATCTAAATCCACTGGAATGGATGACACTGAATACATTTTCAGTTTTTGTGCTACTTAGATTGTATAACACCAAATGTAATCACAAAAGTACAGTGACATTTTGCATGATGTAGATATCTGTAGGATGTCTAGTCCATGCCAGCATTCTTCAGAGGACAGTGTTCTCTACGGGCATAAGTCTGAAAATGTAGCAACTGCCTCGTGTACACTGACAACCCTCCCCTCTTACCTCTTCCAACACTCAGACTTGCGAGAGATGCACTTATATATCCAAAATGGAAGCCACTCACTCTCCAGCCAAGACCAAAATAGCTGGTCAACAGAAGAAAGTCAACACTTGCACCACACCACATTGAAAACATAGCCCTCCAGAACACACACCAGCAATACCTTCACATAAAAAGACAAACCACACACCCACCTTTGCAGAGGCTCTAAATAAAAATCTACCCGAATAGCAGAGACCTCCAAGGCAGAAATGCACTTGACCACCACAACACAACACTAATCACGAGACACAGAACTCTCTAAAACAGTTTGCCACTCAACCAAAGCCCCAAAGGCAAAACAGCATGCTCAACACACTAGTCACAGGTGACTCGATAGTGAGGCACTCTGATGTCCCACTCACTAGGTTGAATAAGGAGATAGTAACAGTCAGTTGCCTGTCAGGTGCCAGGATCCTACACATAATGTACGCACTCAGGTCCCTCAACAACAGGTGAAATATGACTGTGTCATTGAACATGTGGGTGTGAATGACCTGAGATGTACCTCCCTGGCCTACATGAAAAGAGACATGGAGGAGCTCTTGGATTATGTAGCCCAGGCGGGTATGAACCTAGCCCTGAGCAGCATCCCACCATCACCCAGAATGATACCACAGTACAAGCAGAAAATGATTGATTTCAACAATTGCCTAAGTTTCTGGTGTCATTCTAAGGGGATCCAGTATTTGTCTGTCTGGGATGACATGATTGACAGACCTCGATGCTTTGCCAGAGATGGCCTGCATCTGTCACCCCTGGGCTTCTGGATACTGGCCAAGGGTCTTGCCACCCCTATAGTGCCTTTTCTAAGCAGTGTTCCAAAGACCAAATTACCACCATAACAGCTACAAACAAATGCAATCTGAGGGTCATGCTGCTTAATACTAGAAATCTAAATTTCAAAATGCACTCACTCGAAGTACTCCTTAAAATGAAGAACATCAACATTTGTGCTGTAACAGAGACCTGGTTCAAGGCAGCAGAAAGCACCCCTGCACAACCAGGCTATAACTCTTTCAACATCTTTCGGCCCCAGAACTTGGACTGAAGCTCCAAAGGCGGTGGTGTTTCTGTATTCATAAAGGATGCGCACACCTCCAGACTAGTAGCCCAACATAACGCATCTAATATACTTCAGGTGCAGCTACCATTGGGTAAGCCAGCGATTCAGGCCATAGACTGCTATAGGTTTCCAGCAATGTCCCAAAACTCACACTCTATGTTCCTAAGCACCCTGGAGAATATTAGGGTCCAACCTAACAGTCTAATACTGGGCGACTTCAACTACCCCTCCATTAACTGGGAAAACTACTCATGTGCCAATACAGTTGCCCAACGTTTCCTGGAATTCATTAATTCCAGTACCCTGGACCAGCCCATTCTTACCCCCACTAGAGATAGCAACATCCTTGACCTGGTCATTACTAACATGTGTGACCATTGCTCTACACCAAAAGTCAACTCCTCCCTGGTTAGATCAGACCACAAACTAATCACCTTGGAAATCCACCTCCCCCCACAAAGGTAGCCAACATGAAAAACTTCTTCAAAGCTAACTTTGGGCTCCTAAAAACAGAGGTGGCTAACTTCACAGCACCCGTGCAAATGGAGAATAGTTGCATGACTGCCGAATCATACAGCAATGCATTGTACAAACACGTACACAAATGCATGGATCTCGCCATAACAAATAGAACCAAGACGCTCTCCTCCAAAAAAACGAAGCTAATCTGGTGGTTCCCTGCCATAAACAAACTCTACAACAGTAGGAGAAAACTGATGCAGAATAAAGTGAAGTCCCAAGACTGGAACAGCTCCCTTATCAGCCTCAACAAAAAGTGGAGATCCCTCATCAAATCCTCTAAAGCTAGCTATGAAAACAGTATTGCAGCAGATAGTAAAGACAACCACAAGGCCTTCTATAGTTATGTACAGAATCTCCATGGCAATACCCAGATTTGCTCTGAGCTACTGCACAATGGTACCTCCTATACAGATAATGCCAATATACTGGCTGACAGATTCAGTGCCAATATTACCCCCCCCAAAAGGACCAATCACAATACCAGTAGATTGCCCGGCACCCAGTATTACTGCTGCACAGGTTAAAACAGCACTGTCCAAGGCCAAGAACACAGCTTCTATGGGACCTGACAATATCCCTGGCTGTGTTCTACATGAAGTATAGAGTGAACTGGCACCTCACCTGTGTGGCCTGTTCAATCACAGCCTCACCTCAGGCTTTGTCCCTACCAAATGGTGCACTGCTACAGTCAGCCCTCTCCACAAATCAGGAGCGACTACAGACCCTGAGAACTATCGCCCCATTAGCCTGACAAGTCTAATATACAAAGCTATGGAACACATCATCATGGACTTAACAAACAAGGATATAGGAAATCTCCAAACTATGGATCCTACACAGTTTGGTTTTCAGAAAGGTAGATCATGCCTGCTCAACTTGGTCGACTTCTTTGAGTCAGTCACCAGAGCTGTGGATGAAGGCAAGGTAGTTCATACAGCCTACCTTGAGCTGGCCAAGGCCTTTGATACCATTCCCCACTCAGGAATCATAGAAAAACTCACTAAGCTAGGCATCAACCCCTATATCACTAGGTGGGTTGCAAACTGGCTCACAGATAGAACCCACAGTGTGAAAGTAACTGACTCCAAGTCAGACTGCTGACCAGTCACAAGTGGCGTCTCACAGGGTTCGGTCCTGGGTCCTCTCCTGTTTGGTATGTACTTCTCTGAAGTCCAGGCCAACACAAAGGGACTCTGGCTGACAAAGTTCGCAGATGATTGCAAGTTGGGAGCTATTATTAACTCACCAAGTGATGTTGACATCCTACAGAAAGGCCTCACTGAGACTAACAACTGGTGTCAGAACCATGGCCTTAAGCTCAATGTCAAAAAATGCGTTGTCATCTCCCTTTGGAAAAACCCAGTTCCCTTGAATTACCACATCGATGGCAGTCCACTAAACACAGAAGGTGTTATAAGAGATCTGGGAACACAGGTTGACAGCAACTTCTCTTTTGTCCACCACATTGCCACTGTGGTCAGAAAGCCCTTTTATGTGGACATCTCATTACTAAGGTTTTTGCATCCAGGAAGAAAGAGGTCATTGTCTCCCTCTACTCTTCCATCATTAGGCCAATCATTGAGTACAATACCCCATTTGGCATGTACCTCATTAGACATCTGCAACAACTGGAGAGGCCACAAAAGTACCTCACAAAGAGGATCCTAGGCCTTAAACATTTGTCCTAAATGGACAGACTCAAAAAACTCCAACTATTCTCTGTCTCATATCGCCTACTTAGAGGTGATCTCTGCTTGACTTACAAAGCCATGTCTAACCCAGCTCCATTAGAAATGCTACATCTAAAGAACTCCCAATCCCTCCGCACCACACACTCCAGAGACCTCAACCTCATTACCACAATCAACAGAACACGCTGGAGGGACAGGTTCATAACCCAGAGACTGCCCATGCTATGGAATAGACTTCCCATACATGTCAAGCAGAGCACCTCACTGGCTCATTTCAAGAAAAATCTTGATGAGTGGATGGGAAATAGAAAATTCACCCCGGGGATCAATCCAGTGGCTATACTCAACAGTGGCACTGGGAAATAAAGTTGGATGGCACGATGCCAGGATAATTCTATGGGCCAGATTTGCAAAGGCACCAGGGCCATTAGCCTAGTACACACCTATGAACCTATGAACCAAAGGAAATATATAAAAGCAAACAGCAGGCAAACAATCCTTATAGACAATGGCACTGTTTTGCAGGAATATCTTTATTACAGCTTATAGCAGTTACCCACTGTGACATCCCACCACTGGACCAGTAATCAAGGAGCCTCAATCCTCACCACCGGCAATAGTGGGTGATGTTCACTGGCAGGATAACAGGTACACATACAGTATTTCCAGATGCAGCTCTCTGCATCAAGTGCAATTTCCCTTAAGAGCATTCAGAGACCACAGTCAGCCTGGGGCTGGTTTCTCCCTCTTTCTCCAGATCCCCAATAAGACTCTCCACTGGCACAGCTATAGAGTTGGGATTTTAGCTGAGTGACTAAGCCAAGATGTACCAGGACCCCCTCTGTCCAACCAGTGCTTTTTGTCCCTGCCCAAATAGCTCACACACACACACACACACACACACACACACACACACACACACACACACACACACACACACACACACACTCTTTGAGGTTTGATTTACACACACACACACACACACACACACACACACACACACACACACACACACACCTGGGAGAGACTGACACAGGCTTACTAGCTATGCCCCCTTCTGCCCAGACTATAAGGTAGTTACCACTGCCACCAGTCAACTCCTTATCAGCTACTTTAAGGCAACAAAGGGTGTCCAATCTTACTGTGTAATATTAATATTAATACAAATGTAGCTTGACCAAGAGCAAGGCTATTAGGAATGTGACACACAGTGTCAAATAAATAAGCGAGTACTCTAGAAACTTAAATATCTCTACACAGATCAGCCACAATGAAAAGTTTAAATATATTTAATAATAAATAATAAAAGAACAAGTCAATACTAAATAAATATTCACAGTGACATCAGAGTTCAAAACAACATAAAATATTTAAAACAAAATTGCAGGACAGTCTCAAATAAAGAAAAACATCTAAACTAAGCTTTACTGGATTCCTTACTGTATTAAGAGAATTGCTATACCCTTGAAACTTACTTCATTAGAGCAAGGCAGATGTGCAGTGAATGGTTCTTGTCAGGTCCAAGATGGAATACAGAATGCTATGTCTCTCTAACAGACTTCTCAAATTAATATCTCAAATATTACTGCTGGGATAGCTTGCAGAATTACATAATTTTACATAATTTCTTGTCATCTGACTCTAGTTCCCAGATGAAACTCCACTGCTGTAAGCTAGCAGTATTTAGCAGCTACCTGTAAAAATACATTAACCTCAGATTTTGGCAGATGCTGGAAGTCAGAATACAATTACATTCCTCAACATTTCAAGGCTAGTAATAATTTCTCCCTAAAGACAATATAGACAGCTCCCTAGTACAGATGTTGTGTCCCTTGTTGCATTGAAAACTGAAAGATACCATCTTTTATTGCATAGCTATAGAGTAATTTAATTTCAGCTATTTTTCTGAAGTTAACCTCCTATATTC
This sequence comes from Protopterus annectens, assembly GCF_019279795.1. Taxonomy (NCBI): domain Eukaryota; kingdom Metazoa; phylum Chordata; order Ceratodontiformes; family Protopteridae; genus Protopterus; species Protopterus annectens. Next base: position 686,007,538 of record NC_056737.1, on the reverse strand, counting down.
CAATTTCCACTATTAAAATATATACATTTAAACAGTTATGATAGTGCATGGACATTTCTGTTCTATTCCAGTAGGGAACACTGTGGTTACATTTCAAACAGCCCTTTGCAAAAAACACACACTTCTGTACCAGCAGATTGATATACACGGCATGCAGTTCTAATACATTTGTAACACAAGCATCTTATATAAATCATGTTGATATTCACAAATGATATAATTATTTACAAAGTTCAAGATAGTTGTGCTGGCAGTATCCCCCTTTGTCACACCCTCTACTGGCACGTTTAATGAAACATGTCTCTAATCAACAAACAGAATTCAAATGGTCTTAAAATGAAGCAAAAAGACAAATGGTTAGTGATATACTGCATTCCGATTTGCTGAAATCTTGATTCAAGTGCATAGACACACTCTCTGTGCCTTTTCATACTCCTCCAAGAAACAATCTAGATGGACACTATGTCCCACACTGCACATTATGATTATAAACAAGTGCAAAGTTTTCTCCATTGAGATGCAGAAACTCTACCTTCAGAGCCCAAAGCACATAATCCAACACATCTGGAGTATAATGAAGATGCCATCAATAGAAAGGCTAAAAATGAGTATTGTAAGTTTGCAGGAGATTAGTGAGCCCCTATGCCCTGGCACAAGTGACACTGCAATACCTAGTAGAAATCTATGTGCTGTGACATATGCAGTATGAACAGTAACATTATGCATGCATCTTGGAAGCCAAAGTGATGCATCAGCTATGGCACACACAGATAAGTGAGTGTGTCTTGTTTATCTGGCACAAGAGACCCCACCCACTTTTTAACCATGCACTTACTTCTTGGGAAGATTAGCCTTACATCATTCTAGATTAAATTTATCTCATATTAGTCTTTTAAAAATTAAAAAAAAAATGTTGTACACAGCTTATTTGTAACACAGCAAAACTCAAAGCTTGTAGTTATTTATTAGCAGAAAATTGCATCTGGAAGAGAAAGCTCATTCAACTAAAGACAACTAGAACTAAAGCTTGTCACATTACATGGACCTTCATTGTGTCACTACTAGACAGAGGCACAGTATTCTAAATTTATTCTGTACAATTATGAAACTATATGTGGAGCAAAACACTTTAAAAGTTCAGGCTGATAACCAAGATGGCAATAACCAAGCTTATAGCACCTTTTTTGTATTCTTCCATTTCACACCCATAGCTACCTATGGTGTCCAAACCTTTATGAGGTGTTGCTTCTTTAACTAACTTACCAACTAATCGATAGTATTAGAAATGACAAGGCGTAATTAACAAATCACTAAGACTGTTAATCTAGGATGTTCATCAGTAATGAAATTAATCACTGTTTGTCACTTCTTATACATATTTTCATATGTTCATATTTCTGTAACTAAAAGACCTGCATGCTCTTGAGTGGTATGGTGTGAAATGCCATGCTAAGGGACATAATAATTCATTGTCAGTGTCCATTTGTATCACACTATAGGGTGATATTGCTAGTTGTTTGTTAGTAATTATGAAAGTAAGTAATATTTCTATTTCAATATGCACTTACAATTCAAACATCAAGTGACTTGCAAACTATTACTTGGCATTGGGTGATCCCATAGATGTTGGAGAAGACTGTCATTGATATATGCACTATATGTTGCACATCCTGCGAGATACTCAGTGCTATTTATAGTGATAATTATATAATTAAGTATATGCTTTCATACTTCTGTAAATATCTCCTCATGCACTCAGAGAGGAATTTCTTGCTGTCATGTGAAAGCTTATGTCTAGCTGACAAAAATGTTCTAATAATATATGCCTATGTTACACAATTTCAAATGTATGACAACTTGTTTCTGAAAATTTATCAAAAAATAATTCTGGGTTTGTGAGCATTATAATATATTATAATATTTATGGAAAGACTGTGAATGAACTGACCATTATGACTATAAATAATACTTATTATAAATGGCATTGCTATGTGTACATTTTAATAGCTTTTATTATTCATAGAATATTTACATTTGTCATTCATATGCTTTTTAAGTTAATTTTTCAGAAATGACTATGGAATGTATATGTGTAGGCTATTAGAGGTGTGACTTTCAGTATTACATAGGAGATAATGGGTTAACACAACAAACCAAATTACATGCGCAAATACTGAAAAGAAACAATGACATTTAAACCCATTTTATTTATTTATTTATTTGACATTTGTTAACCGGGTTAGTCTGGCTAGGCAGAGCCCTTTTTCAGCAGAGACTGGAGGAGAAAAGCTTCAGTATTATACCACTTAGACATTAATCAAAAAAAGACAGTAGATTACAAAAGAAGAAATAATAAACTAAAAAACTAACATTCTTAGTACACAGCAAACTATAATTGCTTTGTATAATTATAAAACAGCAGGGCAAATGTCCTTCTACAACTAAGAGGTTTCTGAAATAGCATTTCCACTTGACCAAAATATTATGTGTAAAAATATGCACAAATTGTCTTACATTGTGTTCAACTGCATATAGACTAACTTCTTTGTGAAATATTTCAATTGGGTCGCACCTGTAAAATATCAATTGTGATCAATTTGCTATCCTGGTAAACAAAATATATAAATAACTAAATAAATAAACCCATATTCAACATTTCACCTAATTCATACCTTGCAGCTAAAATCAAAGATATCACAAACTATTATAAATAAAACTCGATCATTAGCATTTTATGACACATGAAGAGGAAATACCAGCACAAAAATAATTACAGCTGCCCTCTTACACACACTGCCTGTTTGTTTGTGTCTTTCGGCATTTCCCGGTTAGGGGTCGCCACAGCAGAACTCCGGTTTGCTAATGATTGGCAGTAGATTTTCACTTGCCGGCTTGCCGGGCGTAACGCACAACCTTCAATGAAGGAACTCCCATTCACACATGTCGACACACAGAAGACGCTCTAACTGAGAATCGAAAGGACAACGTCTAACTGTGAGGCGATTACACACACTGCCTCTCAGTACTACTAGTTGGATGATTTAGTGAAGTCTTTGGATCAGCACCTCTGGTGTTGGTCACAGCAGTGGCAGTGCACCAAGAAGATGATCAAACCTGACTGTCTAGAGGAAGTAAACGTCATAGCAAGGTTTCTGTAGGTGAGGCATTGTAACAGTTCCATAACATAGAGAAAAAAAGAGAAGTGTTTTCATTTCTTGATCTGATTTTGAATTTATTTTAACAGTCTGCATCTGCTTTAGCTAAGGTCTTTAAGCCTATACTGGTGATGCCAGTATACAGTTGCACTGCATTCTGCTGTTTAAGAGGTCCAGTTGTTTGTATTAAACCCTAGCTTCATTCTTATGTACTGTGTGCATGTCAGGAAAGCTCAGGACTAGTCTTTGCATTAAGGCAATGCCAGGCTGCTAAGCTCAGAGCTAAGGGTTTAATCATTCCAAAGCTGCTATTTACTGTGATCTTTTAAATTACTGATGTTCATCATATTGATCAGTAACCCTATATAAGTTTCCTTTGGGAAAAAAAAAACTCTTCAAAAGCTTCAGGGCACCTTCCACATACCCAAACTGTCAGGCAGCTTGAGATGATCTGGCTAGAAGATAAGTTCAGGTGCCAAGCCCTTCAGAGCTTGGCTGCACCAAAGAGTGACTCCACTAAGGCTTTCAATAATCAACGGATGGCTTGTGCTTTCCTTTACTGGGCAAATAAGGTCCCTTTGGGAAAAAAAAAAAAACTTTCATTTTCTTAATTTTGTTGATGTTTTATTACCTTCCTCTTCAGGAAAGTTATTACAAAGCTAGCAGTGTTCTGATTAACAGAATGTCTCAAGACTGTAATGTACTTTAAAAGAGTGATCATTTACTTCTGTTAGTTTAAAAGTGGAGTAGAGTAACTTAAAACATTATTTCTGTTGAGAAATTGTCTTTATTTTACTTTTGGTAGGCTGGCATAGCATAAGTGCTTTTTATTGTGTTTTTTTGTCAAAAAAGTAACTTATGTGGACTACCAACAACTGCTGCTTATCTTCCTTGGGAAAAGGGCACCATTTTTGGTTCGGCTTTGGGACAGACTACTGGCTGCATGGCTGGTCCTTCATCCAGCCTCAAAAAGAAAAAAATAAGCAAACAGCATTTTCCACCATAGCAGGTTAGCAATTTGCCTCAGCTGCAGGTGGGGGACTCTGCTGTGGACATTTGTTGTACCTTTGACCACTCATCTTTTTCTTGGATCTCTATGGTGTTACACCTACAATTACTATGGACCAGGAGTTAGCCATGTTCTCAATAGCTGTTGCAGTCCCCTCAGAGGCCAAGAGAGAGCCACTATTGTCTGTCGTCAGAGAGGGAACAGGGAGTGTTTTCCTGTTGTGTCAGAATGCTGTGCCCATCCATGGGGAAGCTGCTGCAGCTGCTTACACCATTAGTAACATGGTTGGCCCCATTGTTCCTGTCAACAAGAAACATAAAGCAAGGCCTGCATCTACTCCTCCTTAATTTTCCTAGGATAGGAGTAGTTAATGAGTCTGGTTCAAGGTTTAATTCAGATTATTAATCTTTTTTGTTAGGTAGTTTTTGATAAAATAAAAGAGGAATTCCTCTTTTCCAGAAGAGAGTCAAGATTTTGAATCTTTGAATCTGAACAAAAAGATGTAGGGCAGGATATGTTTTTTCCTCAGATTTCTGATTCAGATTCTGAGGAGATCCCAGTTTCTGATTCTCTCCATGGGGGGAGGGGGGTCTCTTTCTGGGACTATTGCTAGAATGTTCCAGTGTTGTCAGTAGGAGAACACTGAGGTTTCTCAGCCCCTCAGAACATACTATGATTGTTAAAGAAGGACTTTCCAGAACCTACAACTTATCCCTCCTGTTTTGTCTGCTTTAAAGGATGTTACTGACTGAAATTTTCATAATAGTGAATTAGCTACCCGTAAAAGCCAGATAGGATGTGTACAATTCCTCAGTCTTAAATTTTTATACCCTATTCCCAAACCCGACCCAACAGCTATAGCTTTAGTTGATCTCACTGCTGCTAAACAGTTAGTTAATTCCAGTCCTACTCTTTCTGTTAAGGATGGAAAAAAATATTGATGGGTATGGGAAAAAATGTAGACTTCTGCAACTTTGATTCAGAATTTTGAATTGTCAGGCTCATATGTTGAAGTTTATTATGACAAACTGTAAAAGTATGAGTAATGTTTTATCTGCAGTTTCCTCCTGTAAGGAAAAATCTGCTTTAAATAACTCAGTTTCTTCTACTGCACAGGTCACTATTCATTATTTACAGTGTTTTTGTGTGTGTGTGTGTGTGTGTGTGTGTGTGTGTGTGTGTGTGTGTGTGTGTGTGTGTGTGTGTGTGTGTGTGTGTGTATGACTCTGTTGATACTTCTTCCAGGGCTATTGAGATTGATACTGTTTTGAGGAGGTTTGCATGGCTGCATTCTCAGCAGACCCAGATCATGATCAAATCGGGTCCTAGGCAGGGTAATGGATCACCCCCAGCAGCCCTGCCCTAACACCCATTCCAGCGTCCTACTATTTGGCTGTTTCTCCCCATTTAACATAAAAACTGCCCTAACCTGTCAGTGTGCATATTATTTTCTTCTTTACTTCTACAATGATTACAGATTTTTGGATTTAAGTTAAAATTTTTATTTCAAATTTTATAGCACAAACAGTGATAACCATTTGCTAAACAAAGCAATACAGTCTTATCATTGAAACACACATTCAAAGAAAATGCATCTAGCCAATGGTGGATTAAGTTTACTTTTAGGCTGTTTTCAAGCCATAGGTCCCTTGCACACATTTTTAGGAACATTCATACTTGCATGTTTTCTTTGATTCATCTTCTTCAGTGCATTAAATTATATTCCTTGTATAATACAGCACCATTTGTTAAAATGTGTTCTACATTTGCAGTTTTGAACATTTTTCCAGTAAGCAATAAAACAAAATGTATGAACCAATAATGACAAAACTACCCATTTCAGAACATTTCAACCATAAAAGGCCACAAAAAACTTCTGCCATTACAATCCACCAGTATCAGTTAATATGCACAATCTCTGCAGAAGTAAAAGTCATCTGAATAATTTCACATTAAAGAGATGTATACCTATTGAAAAAGATGCTGCTGGTAACAACTTTACATTTCATTGTTTCAACTACTAATTCAGTGCCTGCTGCCCTTGAAGAATAAAGACTTTCGGCTTTTCCCAGTTAGGTGGCGTCACAGCGGAACTCCGGTCTGCTCATGATTGGCAGTAGATTTTTACAGTGCCGAGTTGCGAGCCCGATGCCCACAGCAAAGGGTGCTCTGGTTCGATCCTTGGCTGGGGTGCTTTCTGTGTGGAGTCTGCATGTCCTCCCTGTGGTCGAGTGGGTTTCCTCCGGATGCTCCGGTTTCCTTCCACATCCCAAAGACATGCTGTAGGTGGATTAGACACTCTAAATTGGCCCTAGGTGTGAGTGCCTGCATGCGTGTACCTTCTACGTAAGGTTGGGTGCCGGGCTGGCAACTTGACACAGTAAAACTTCACTGCCAATCATGAGCAGACAGGTGATCTGCTGTGGTGACCCCTAACCGGGAAAAACTGAAAGAAGAAGAAGAAGTTACTAGACATCTCATCCAAAGAAAGACACACTCAGGACTGCAGCACATTTATCCCCCCTTAAAGAACACCAGAGTATCAGCAATCCATCTACATGGTGTAGGTGTAGAACCCACAGCCTTCAGCACCAAAGGCAAGTATATTACCTACTGTGCTAATAATACTGCTTTCAAAATCTATAGCACAAATACTGATGGCCATTTGCCAAAGAAAACATTGGCACATTGAAAATGGACTTAACATGAGCAACAGTAAACTTTTCTTCCCTTGAAACTCCCAGTTCCTTAAAAATGCACTGAAGCTCAGAGAGCCTTGAAAATGCACTGAATCTCTCTAACAATGTGGTAGATGATGTAGAAGATTTAGGCTCTTGTCCTCTGAAACCAATCTACAGGGTCTGAACTTGAACAAGTTAATTAACTAACCTGCCATCCTAACTAGGGCATTTCACACACACATACACATAATGTGCTTGCTCACAGCAATCAAGTTTAAATTCCGCACAAATAAAAGAAACAGGAATGTTTAAATGTGTGTGCATCTATGCTGTTAAAAAAGGCATGTAATTCATTTTTTTTAATTAAAAATTCCAGAGCTGCAAACTATTACTTTCTTAAAATGCTGCCTACTTTTAAATAAAAAAAAAAAAAACTCCTCTCTTAAAACCTACTACTTAGTCCCCCACTTAGATTTCTCTATCTCATCTCCCTAATATCACCTGCACGTCATGATTGACAACAACCTTACCTATGATTGTCACATCAATAATACCATTAAAACTGTAAACAGAAAACTGGACTCCTCTACAGAATTATAACATTCTTAACCCCGCAGCCAAGCTACTCTTGCCCACTCTCACCTTATTTCAACTCTTCTCTATGCCTCACCAATATACACTAACCTGAACTCACCACTGTCTGAACCTTCAGCAACTTCACTGGCTAGAATTAGAAAATATGTTGCTTCTTTCCCAACTTTCCTTCATCCTAACCTAAACTCACTTCGCTCCTCCAGTAAACTACTAGTAACTTTAATTAAATCCAACAACCTTGCTGGTGACTCATTGGTAAACACTGGAATCAACTTCCTACTGAACTTACTTCTATTCCAACTCCTGTTCTGTTCAAACAAAAACTCAGAACTTACCTTAAAATCAATGGTTATGTGATCTCCCAATAATCCCTCTACTCCCTTCTCTTCTTCTACAAGCTTTACTACCATCTCTTTATAAGTGCTAGCTCTCTAATATCCTTCTCCTCCTTTAGGTGCATTTCTTTTTACTGAAAGTATAGATTTTTCTGATCTACTCACTCTTTTCATTTTGAATATTTCTTATAACCTTCCTATAAAATAATGTGACATAAGTTTCCATTTTTTATTTTTTTTTTTTGTGTGTGAATGATGAATCCTATTATGTTATGTTAATATTGAATCCTATGATGTGTTCCTGTATATTTGCCTATCCCCACCTCCTTTCTCCTTTATACCACAGCTGATATTTTGTATACTATGTAACTGTCTTTATCTCTATCCTCTACTGAAAATGGAAATATATCCAGTTAGAAAATAAATAAATAAATAAATAAATGTTGCGGCAGCTCCACAGCCAGTGGACCCTAGGTAACTGCTTAGGTCAACTAGTCCTGACTCTGCCTCAGATTCTCAGAACCTTCCAAATGAAGATAAAAATGATATTTTAAATTCTCCCTTGTACAGATATTTAGTGTTTGGCCCCTCTACTACACAGATGATCAAAAAGTGTGTTGAAAGACTAGCTGATCCAGGGAATCTAAGATTTTTTAGCCCTCCTTTTCCACATTTTCCAAAAGGATTTTCTATATCTTCATTCAGTTTTCTCAAAACACAGAACAAACAATCAACAAAATACAGGTAAAGAGACGTTTTAGAAGAAATATCAAGAGGGTTTCAAAAAGAAGTCTCGTACCTCCCAAAACCAAGGACAGTCCAATCAGCCTAGACATCCACATCCCAACCCCAGCCCCAATTGGGGAAACCATCGAAAAAAACTTCTCCAAAGCCAACTTCACACTTCTTAAGACAGAAGTGGCAAACTTCATGACACCCATGCAGACGGACAATAGAGGTACGACTGCCGAATCCTACACAAATGCAGTTTATAAGCACTTACATGAGTGCATGGATCATGCTATCCCTAATAGAACCAAGATGTTATTCTCCAAAAAAAAGGAAGCCAATCTGGTGGTGCTTTGCCATAAACAAACTCTACAACAGAAGAAAGAAACTGTTGCAAAAAAGAGTAAAATCCCATGACTGGAGGAACTCCCTGGTCAACCTCACTAAGAAGCTGAGATCCCTCATAAAATCCTCCAAAGCTAATTATGAAAACAAAATTGCCACTGACTCTAAAGACAACCACAAAGCATTCTATATCTATGTCAAGAATCTAAATGGGAACACTCAGATCTGCTCTGAGTTACAGCACAATGGCACTAAATATACAGAACCAACTGATATTGCCAACATCCTAGCAGATAAGTTCAGTGCTAACTTTATCCCCCTCTCACCCCCTAGAGGGATCTCTATACCTGAAGAATGCAAAGTTACTATAATCACGGCTGCACAGGTAAAAAACACACTCTCCAAAGCCAAGAACACAGCATCCATGGGACCTGACAATATCTCAGGCTGCGTTCTACACAAACTACAGAATGAAGCAGTCACCAAAGCCATAGATGAGGGTAAAATGGTTCACACAGCTTATCTAAATCTCGGCAAAGCTTTTGACACCATCCCCCACTCTGGAATTATAGATAAGCTCACTAAACTAGGTATAAATCCCTGTGTCACAAGATGGGTTGCCAACTGGCTCACGGACATAACCCACACTGTAAAAGTAGCAGATTCCAAATCCGGCATCAGACCAGTGACAAGTGGAGTACCACAGGGTTCAGTCCTGGGTCCTCTCCTGTTTGGTATCTACTTCTCTGAAGTGCAGGCCAGCACAGAAGGTCTTTGGCTAACAAAGTTTGCAGATGACTGCAAACTAGGAGCCATAATCAAAACTCCTAACAATGTGGACAAACTACAAAAGGGCCTCACTGAGACAGATACCTGGTGTCAAAGCCATGGCCTGAAGCTCAATGCCAAAAAGTGTATTGTCATCCCCTTTGGTAAAAACTCTGTACCCATGAACTACCACATAGCTATTAGTCTACTTAATGCCGAAAATGTGATAAGAGACATTGGGACACAGGTGGACAGTAGTCTCTCCTTTGACAATAACATTGCCACAGTGGTCAGGAAATCCTTCTACGTGGCTCATCTCATCACAAAAGGATTCTCATCCAGAAAAAAAAGAGGTCATTGTTCCCCTCTACTCATCACTCATTAGACCCATTATAGAGTATAACGCCCCTTTTGGTATGTACCTCACAAGACATCTGCAACTGGAAAGACCACAGAAATACCTCACAAAGAGGATTACTGGCCTCAAACAGATGCCCTATGCAGATCGTCTCAAAAAACTACAGCTTTACTCCATCACATAACGCCTACTCAGGGGTGATCTCTGCCTAACATACAAAGCTATGGCAAACCCAGAGCTGTTGGACATGCTCCACTTAAAGAAATTACACGCTCTAGGGACCTAAACCTTGTCACCACAATAAACAGAACATGCTGGAGGGATAGATTCCTGTCCCAGAGACTTCCCATACTCTGGAACAGACTACCTATCTATGTCAAACAGAGCTCCTCATTAGCACTCTTCAAGAAAAATCTTGATGATTGGATGGGAAATGGGAAATTCACCCCAGGGTTCACTTCTGTGGCTCTGCTCGACAGGGGCACAAGAAAATAATTTTCTTGGATGGCGAAAGCCAGGGTACATTTTTTTGGTTAAGCTTGTATGGGCCCTAAGGCTTATAGCCTAGTACCTACCTATGAACCTAAGTCTGAATGACTACTCAAGAGACCTTGTGACCCCTCCCACCCTAGTCCCTTTCTTCTTCCAGAAAGTCTGAATCTCCTTTTTTTTTCTTTGACAGATTGTTTCAGACCAATAGTGCCTGAAAAACATTCATCGGGGTTACAGAAGGCAGTGGGAGGAGATTTCTTCTTTCCGGAGGGTCATTCCTCATCCTGCAGATCAGACTTTTGTGTCCACTGATTCTTCATCACATGCTGTCCCAGTGGGGATAGAACCAATACCTCCTTCCCAGCTGGTGTAATGTTTATAAATGGATGTTCCCAGTGTTAAAGAATGAAAATGCTTGGAGACCAGTTCTGGATCTTTCTTTCCTAAACCTGTTTATCATAGTTCCCAAATTAAAAATGTGGCTTCACAACCTGTTATATCTTCTTCCTCTTTCAAATGTTCTGGCAACACTAGGCTTAAAAGATGGTTATGGCATCCCTGTTCACCCTAGCTTCAGATGTTCAGTTTTCTGCCTTACCATTTAGACTATCAGCTGCACCAAGATTGTTCACAAGTGTCTAGCGCCAGCTATAGCTCATTTCAGGCTACAGGTATCCATCATTTCCATATTTAGATAACTTCCTTATCTTTGCAGAGTCTTTTTCAAAGAGTCATAGGTAAGAAATCTCTTACACAAGCTGGAATCCAAGAGAACATTTCTTGAGTCCTTCACATAGGATTATGTTCCTGGGATGTCAACTAGAGACCTCAGTTCAAAGAGTTTTTCCTCCACAGGAAAAAATAGAACTTTATCTAGATCAATTTATAAGGTTTTCTACTCAGACGTCAATCACTGTGAGGGAATACCTCAGGATTTTTGGAATCATGGCATCTGTGATTCTTATGCCACCCCTAGCAACAATATCTGAAAGGGAAGACACTCACAAATGGAAACTAGATCAGGGGGTCTTACAAGATTTGATCCATCTGTGTGGGCTCCCTCATGCAGACCTCTTTGTCTCCTCTCAACAATCAGCTGTCAAGATACTGTTCCAGGACTCCATGCAAGAAAGGTTAGAAGACAGATGCCTTTTCTTTTCTTGGACAGGTATGTTCCTGTAAGCTTTTCTACCCTTCCCACTAATATCCAGGGCACATGTGAAGAATCAGTAGGAATCCCCCAAGATCATTGTGGTGACTCCCTTCTGGCTCAGGCAACCATAGTTCTCCTTTCTTTTGGGGGTGATCAGGGGCAATTATCACAAGCTTCTTCACAGACAGATCTACTTACACAATAACAGGGCTGTTTGATACACCTTGATATTAATTAACGTCAATTGATTGCCTGGATGATAAAGATTAATTCCTTTTAGGCACCTGTTTACTGAAGATGTGTATCAGGTATTAATGGAGGCAAGATGGCCTTCTACTAGAAAATCATATATTAGCAAACTGAAAAGGTTTTCTAGTTGGTGTCAGGAACATAACCAGCACCCATTTGGGGCTAGTTGTTCTCTAGTTTAACAATATTTGTGAGTTACAATCTTATGGCCTTTCTTATTCCTATATCAAGGTTTATTTGTCTGTCAGTTCAGCATATTTGTGCATGGATCCTTCTCTTTCATTGCATTCTCATGTCAAAATGATCTTGAAAGCGATTTTGCATAAGAGGCCTCCAAGAAAAGCTGCAACCCTTCCTCGGGATCTTAATTTTGTCTTAGAGAAGCTAACATTTGTTCCATTTAAACCAGTTAATCTGGCTGACTTAGGATCATAGGAGGTTACTTGGCTAATGGCCCTAGAGCCTTTTTAATCTTACCCATTCATGTCTCAGTTATCAATACCCATGGGTTAGAATGGCTTTGGTATATGCCTGCCCCTCAGGACATTCATAAATTGCCCTTGTCCATAAGGACCACAGGCTACAAGCCAGGGGGCAGTTTTACATTGCCCCATCCATTGGTCCAAACTGCATTTGAATAGGCTTAGAGAAGAGCTCTGTTTCACATGAATGTGAAGTCTGTTCTAAAGGTGGAGTAATCTTGGAGAGACATACCTGTCCTTCCAATATGTTTTGTTTATGTCACAGACTAGAATTGGATCCTTTGTCAATGCTAGTGCTGTTTTTTAGGAATGTGTAGTAGATCCATCAAGGTAGGATTAGAAAATGTATTGTAGGATAGCCATACATCATCCCTCAGTAGTCTGTAGACCAAGTACAGGGATAGGGCTTTGAGATGGTCCACATAGGATATATTATTTACACCTTCTATTCTTTTAGTGAGGAACCTCTGTGGCCACTCCAGCTGTTGCAAATACCTGGTCAGTTACTTGCTGAAGGGTGCACTGTTCTCAATTATTGGTCTAATGAGAGCTGAGTATAGTGTGCCTATGATCTCCTTAGATATGGATGCCATCACCTTACTTATAAGTTGCACCACGTAGAAGGATTGTTTTCACTATAAGAGACACATGGTGATGAAAGTTCAAGTTACTGGGTCTACTGTTATGAGAGTGTTATCAATGTTATAATTTGCAGGTGTGACAGTCTTCCCAAAGGTTATAATTATGCATTTTTTGCATTGAGTTTAAGGCCATGGTTCTGGCTCAAGTTATTTGTCTTTGTCTGAGCCTCCTGGAGGATATCTACATCTTTGGGGGATTTAGTGACCGCACTCAGCTTGCAGACATCAGCAAATATGGTCAGTCAAAGACCCTGCACATTTGCCTTGACTTCAGATAAGTATATTCCAAACAGGAGAGGTCCCAGTACCAAGCCCTGTGGCGTACCAGTAGTAATAGGCCCCTTGATGTAGATGGATTCTCCCACACTAACTTGTCCTATCTGTGAGCCATTTGGCTATCCATCAGGTGACATTAGAATTTATGCCTAAATCTGGTTGTTTGTCTAATACCTGAGTGAGGTAATGTCAAACACCTTTGCCAGGTCAAGGTAGGCAATATATACCATTTTGCCCTCATCCATGGTTATAGCGACCTTTTCGAAGTGCACCAAATTTAGTAAGCATGACTTTCCCTTAATGAAACCAGGCTAGAATGGGGTCAGTCTTTGAAGATTTTCTATGCTTTTGTTTATCAGGTCCATGATAATTCTTTCCATGGCCTTGCATACAAGACAGTCACACTTATGGGTCTGTAGTTTCCTGGGTCGGTTAAAGGCCCCTGTTTGTGTACAGTGATAACAGTTCAATCCTCCTTTCCCTAGGGATGAAGCCTATCTGGAGGGTGTGATTGAACAGAGACTCTAGTGGGCCTGACAGGGTATGTTTCAAGCCATTTAGGAGGCACCCGGGAATATTATCAGGACTTACTGATGCAGTGTTTTTAGCTCTGGACAGTGCAGCAAAGACCTATTTTTTATTTATAGCTGGATGAGAAATTGTGGAGGGGATTCCCTGGGGGAATGAGAGTGAAACTGGAGCTAAATTTATTGACCAGCAAATTTGCTATATCAGCACAATGTTGTGTGTTCCCCTTTAAAGCTGCATACTTAACTGAAAAATGCCTTATGGTTATTCTTAGCCTGGGAGGCTAATTTTGCCTTGAAGTCAGCTGTGATGGTCTTGATTTGTCCCCTGTGTTACCTGTTAAGGATGATTTATTTTCTGTTGGATATAGTACTTTACATCTTTGGAAGGATTTTCTTTCTTTTGTTGTACAGCCTGTTTATACTGGGGGTTCACCAAGGGGCTTGTTTCTGGAGTTTGTCCTAAGTTTATTTTGGTTTGGTAACTTTACCCCTTTTTTTGGTACTTCTGTTTCTGCTGCTTGGTAACTTTACCCCTTTTTTGGTACTGCTGTTTCTAGGCAGTTATTTACATGCTTACCCAAGGTTTCGGTAAATACTTCCACATAGGCCACCATGTTCTATGAGTTTGGGAGGGCTTGGAATTTAGTATTTGGTAATAGGTAATAACATTGGAAACATTCTTAAAGTTCTTAAAGCTTCTGGGGTTTGCTGAGAATTATGGCTTTATATTTATTTCAAAGGTGGCCACTTTGTGATCTGATCTGACTACTGAGGACAGTACACAATGGGGGGTGCAACTTTCCCTCATATTTGTACCAGATCCGGGTATTTTCATCCCTAGTAGATGTGCAGATTAGCTGTTCCATTCTGTTGCACTGACAAATTCAATGAATTGTTGAGCCTGCATGTTAGTGGTTGTGTGTACCAGTTTATGGTGGGATAGTTGAAATCACCTATGAATATGTTCTTGGGATAAATTGTGAGTGACTCCAGTACACTCAAGTATGTGGAATTGCTATCTTGGGTTATAGATGGGGACCTATGGCTGGCAAGGATATGTTATTGGACTTTGCATAGGGTTAGTTAGACATGAACTAGCTCATGCTTGTCATATTGTTTAACCAGTCTTAAGGTGTGTTTACTCATTATGTAGATTGTTACACCTCCATCTCTTGTCCCTTCTGGTGCAGTAGCTGGTCTAAATGTGTGGAAAGCATTATAGCCTTCTACTGCCAGGGTACCTTTAGCAGCTTTAAATCATGTATCAGTAACTGTTAACACTCTCCAGTGTGCGGAGTGCTTCCAGGGAGTGGAGCCTCTTGTTGAGAATCCTAGCATTGAGCAGTAACACCTTTAGTTTATCTTGCTTATAATTTACTATGTTGGAGGCTTTATCAGACTGGCATTACCTAAAAACATAGGTGACTATAGGGTGGATAATGCTTTGGTCAATATCTGAAAGCCTAGTGGAGACAAGTGCAGACCATATCTGACAAAGCAGTGTGGTCTGTCAATCATGTCCTCCGAAGCTGACAAATATTGGCTATCCTTAGAATAATACCAGAAACTAAGCAATTTGCTAAAGTCAATAATCTGTTTGTATAGTGGTATCATCCTTGAAGGTGGAATGCTGCACAGTGCTAGGCTCATACATGCCAGAACATAATCTGAAATCTCTATCATGTCTCTCTTCATATAGTCCAGGAAGCTACATCTTAGGTCATTAACACCCACATAGACTATGCTAGAGTCATACTTCTGTTTGTGATTCAAAGTCCTGAGTGGATGTGTGACCTGGGGAATGCTTGCCACTGATAGGCAACTGATCATGACTGTCTCCTTGCTCAACCTGGTGAGGGGGCCATCAGTGTGTTTCACAACAGAGTCTCCAAAGACCAATATGTATTGGGTTGTGTGGCAGTTTGCCATAAGGGCTTATGCATTTCTTGGCATTTAGTTTTAGTCCATGGCTCTGACATCCTTTGTCTGTCTGTGTCAGCCCCTCCTGGAGAATATTTGTGTCAATGTGGGATTCAATGACAGCTCCTAATCTGCAATCATCTGTAACTTTTGTCAGCCAGAGACCACTGACATTGACCTTGGCTTTTCAGAAGTGACTGCCAAAAAGGAGAGATCCAAGGACTGATCCCTGAGGGACTCCACTTGTGACTGGCCTCTTTGCAGAAGTACTACTATGACTGCCATAGTTTATGCCGGTGTCAATGACTTGAGGTGTAGCTCCCTGGACTATATTAAGAGAGACAGGATAGAGCTGTCAGACTGTGTGTTTAAGGCAGATATGAGGCTAGCATTGAGCAGCATTCTACCTTCTTCCAAGATGATGCTACAATACGTGCAAAAAATAATGGACTTTAATAATTGTCTTAGTTGTTGGTGTCAAAGGGGTCAATATTTGTCAGCATGGAAGAATATGACTGACCAAACACAGTACTTTGCTGAAAATGGCCTGCTTCTGTATCCTCTAGGGTTTTTAAATATTGGCAATACATCCCTCAGAAAAATCATGCTAACAAAAAACCTGTTATTCTAGGAACTTCTAAGTTTGTAAGAGCAATATTTAAAAATTGTCCCTATTTTTCAGGGGTATGCATCAAACCCAAGTTTGAAGCTAAAAATAGCTACCCAAACCAAAGATAGACAATCACAAGGCATTTTAGTTATGTCTGTAATCTCAAAAGCACTATGCAGCAATGTGCTGAGCTGATTGTGAACATTACCTACACTGAGGCTGAAAAATATAGCAAACCTACTGGCTGATAAATTTAGCATTAACTTACCCCTTTCTCCCATCTGTCTGCCCTTCAACATATACCTGAAATCTGCTTATCTTGCACTATTAAAATCAATCAAAGTGCTATCAAAAGCTAATAATGCATCGATTAGTCCTGACAATATGCCTGGCTGCATCTTAAAAAGCATGAAGCATAACTTAGCCACACCCCTTACACTATTCAGTCTCAGCCTCCATAGAGGTTTTGTACCGAGCAAATTGAGAACATTTGTGGATAGAATAAGTGGAGAAAACCCAGCAAACAAAGCATAAAAGTCCACCTTGATTCAGGCAAATCTCAAATGTAAGCAGCAAAAAAAAAGGACCAAGACAGCTAAAACCATAAATTTAATTGTAAAGCATAAAAGATAAGCGCTTTCAGACAATTCCTTCATCAGATCAAAGAACAAAGTGTGTTTAACTGTTTTAAGTAACACTTGACCAATCACAGACTCAAAGCTGCACCACACCTCTTTCCTTTTTTTCAGAGCTCTTGCTTATAGAAAGTTAACCATTTCAGTGCCTGAGCTTTCTTTCTCTCAAAATGGGTTTTAGGGAAAGATATCCATTCAACCCTGGGGGTTTATCAGTTTGTAAATCTGCTATCCAACGGGCTTCTGCCACTTCTGTTCGATTGCATATATCACCCCCTCTTTTATCTGGTTCACATGACTGTAATACCATGAAAGTAAAGTTATGTTCAGGTTTATTTAACTTGTGCTGATATAAAGCACTAGTATTTTTATTAAGTCTAATGTCACTTAGGTGCTGCAGTATGCAGTCTTTTAATCTTCTGTTCATTTTACCCACATAAAATGAAGTACAGAATCCACATTTGGCAAGATATATCACATTGCAAGAGCAGAAATCAGCATAGAGTTTAGGTTGATATCTTACCCCTGTAATCGGGTGTATAAAAGTATTGTTTTTAGATATTTCTTTACAAGCCTTGCATCGCCGGCAACAATAAGTCCCAACACTTTCACTTGCAGGCAACTTTGTATTGAAGCTGGTAGATGTTTTGTGCAAAAGCTGCTTAAGATTTTTGTTCCTTTTATACAAAAACTTAGGAAAGTTGCCCACTATCAACCTAAATTCATCATTGTTGGCTAAAAATTTCCAGTTATTTCTCACAATATTGCAGATGCCTTTTATATCACTGCTGCATTTCATTGGCACTCTAATATTCAACTCCTTGTTTTCATTGCTCACTTTTTCCAGTGCCATGCCTTTATTACTAAACCATGCATTGCCTTGTGTTCTAATCTTTTTGACATCACAAACAATGTCACTTACTAACTGTTCATTATAGCTACGTTGTTTAAAGTTGTCAGATTACAATCTAACTCACTGTGAAGTTGTGAATCATCAGTGATTAGTCTGGATGTTCTCAGTGCTTGTCCTTTTGCTATGTTACAGAATGTATGTCGTGGATGCATGCTGTAATAACTAAGCAATGTATTCTTCCAAAATGTTTTCCTTTGGGTCTCCTTGATATGGTCAACAATTCACAATGTCGAAATTCATATCGCCGAGACCATATGATCGACATTTGAAATGTCAGCCATACAAGTAGAACAAAAAAAAAAAACAAAAAAAAAACTTACCTTAACACTGCCCCCCACACCCCAAGGAAGTTAAATATATCAACTCTGAGATCGCACTAAAGTGCAGAAGTGGAAATCTTTTCATTCCACACTGTAGGGAGATGCCGGTTCCCCATGGTCGACATTTCAAATGTCGATCATATGGTCTTGGCTATATGAATGTCGACATTGTGAAATGTCGATCATTCGAAGGGGACCCTTTCCTGTATAGTGTGGCCCCCATTTCACCATTCTCATCTAAAAAACCTGAACATCCAGAAATTCAATCGTTTTATCTGAGTAATTCAGGGTAAAGCTTAGAAAACTTTTGTGAGCTAAAACTTTATTTGGGTTCCTTTCCCCAGTGGTGGACTGGTCATTGGTAAAGGTGTTCTACTTTCTCACTAGTATACAGACTACCCTTTCCTGTATCAGCCTCTAAGAAAAAAAAATATATTTCTCTCCAATCAACTCCCAACAGCATGGTTGGCATATTACATTTGTCCAACAAAAAGAACTCCATTGCTTGGTAGTAGCTAAAGCTGACTCACTACCAATAACACAGAGTTACACCCTATGTATTTCATGTCGCCCACCTACAAATTTATAACCCTAAACACATTTTCCTTCTTTGCAAGTTGACTCATGAAACTTTGCCTATTTTTTTAAAGTTCAGTATTCCTCCACTCACTCTCTACTCACACTTAGAAACAAAATTTACATTACAGGTCAGTTTCTTAGCAATGACCCTCTGCATATCAGAATTGTTACATACTTGTCTGAAAGAAATTCCACCCTTTGCCAATTTCTGAAGGCAGCTCACTTTTTAATCAAAGAAGCCATCTGTAATTGCTTTAGAAATTAAAGTATGCCACTAGTCATTCAGTCCCAAAGTGCTGTTGCCATCTTATTCTTTCACAACAATGCTTAATTTGTTTTAGTCTACTTAACTGTACTTAACATATCTTCTTCTATCCCCTTCTCCAAATACCCCCACCTTCTTTATATTTAGATGCAGGTGTAAGATTTATTCTCTCCTCTATCTTCCATCTGTCCTTATGTATTTGTTTGTATATTATATGTAGCCTATTTTAATGCCTACTTATCTTCACATTTGCTTTTTTTTTCAAGGTTAAATCAATCATTATTTGTATATCTGCTTTAACTTTCCCAATTCTTATGTTCCAGTTATTTTAATGTTGCCATAACTTATTCAGTTCTACGACCAACGTTTATTTGTTAATAACATTTTTTCTACTTCTAAGATTTTGTAGCAGTGTTTTTTAATCTTTGTAGACTATGCTTGAAAATGATCCCTCTGGATCAGTATTCTTCTCCACTTAACAAATAAAATGAAATAAAGTGCACAATGATGCAGTTTAAGGGTATATCTCAAATGAAAACCCAGCTTATTCGTATGTGATTTATAAGACAGAAGTCAAATTGTCAGTAGATGTATATATACTATTTTCCAGTTGTATCCCTTTTATTTTGTTTCAGCTCTACAGAGTTAACCTTCAATTGCCTTCTTGGAATTTGGGTTATTTATTTAGTTATTGACATGATTTCTGGGAAAGGCCGACTGGGTGGGAGCCCATTTTTAATGGAAGTCTGGAGAGAAAAACTCTGACATATTACAAAACATTTTAAAAATAATAATTTTACAGCCTTTAAATATAAAGCAAAAACAGATACAGTTTAAATAACTATTCTAAACTAGACATGATATGAAAACATTGGTTAAGAATAGTTAGAAGTTATAGGACAATGGCTTAGAGACATTTTAGCCAGTTTAAAGAGAAATTAATCATAAGCTAGTATAATGCATCAAGAATTGCAATTCTAAGTAAGAGAGAAACAGGCTTATAATATATTTAAAAAAAAGCCAGGGAAAAGAAGTTGATAGAAGTAAGGATATCAGTGTTGAAGGGAGAGTAAGGAGATGTAAGACATGAACAGATATTTGTCCACATTTAGGGATATAGTTTATTCTAGTGTTGAGTAAGAAAAGAGTAAGCTTTTGTCTCAGAAATCTTTCAGAATAGCCTCCTTCACATATTTCAAAACCATTGTCCTGATGGATAGAGATAAGGAGTTCCAGACCTTAGCAACATTATAACAGAACAGGCAATACACAGCAGATTTGATAGGTTTGTGGACAGACGGGAGTTTTTGGTCATTAGATCATAATAACCGACTACGAACATAGTTGTGTAAAATGTTATTTAGTATTGAACAAGCAGATGGATTTTGGATAATTTTATAGGTGGTAAGAAGCTGTGTATATGTCACTTGATGGGATAGTTCTAACCAATTTAAACTTTTTAGTGCTATACAGTGGTGGGTTCTGAAAGCGGTATTTGATGAAAATGTAGCAACTTTGTTGAAGCAGTGTTCAAGTTTTGATTTTTGTGATGCTTGAAGTTTAGGAAGAATGAGAGCACCATAAAGAAGTGTAGGTGGGAGATAAGTAGTGGCAAGTGTAATGTTTTTGAATCTATAAAGAATCCTTAGTTTTGATGAGTTTTTTTAATGCAATTTTGTATATGCAGGTCACATTTAAGATTATCCACTATCATCCCTAATAATTTGATATGAGAAGTGACTTCAATGGTTGTATTATCATGGGAGAGGCATTTTCAAAGAAAAGTAGTAGCTTTGTTATAATGCGAATATAAGCATTAAATCCCTACATTTCTTATTTGCTGTATATGCTACAGAACATACAGTTTTTGGGGGATAGTGGCGCAAAATCATGGTAAACATAGCTAAAATACCGACACCAGTTGTCCTTTCGGGAATGATCTTCAGATATAGATCTTCTGTGATAAACTTGTAAAAAGTGAGATATTAGATAATTGTGTTCTTTTTATGTTCTGTTGCCTTCTGGATGATTATCTTTTGAGCTACTATGTCCAAAACGTGCCATCATGAAATACTTTCCATATGTCTGTTGTCACAATTCTCATATTTTTTGTTTCTTTCCCCAACCAGTATTTTCACTGCAGTATTCACCTGACAAAATTTATTTTATCGCCTTAACAACCATTCTCTCCTCATTCTGGGATTATGGTAACATGTCAAGTCCACAGCCCTGCTTTTACATTTTCTGTGACTTCACCAAACAAAAAGTCGTCATCATACCTTCTAATGTTGTTAGTAATGGAAGACTGACCATAAGTCACTGTTTCACTTTTCCTTTATTTTTTCTTGCCTTTTGAAGACCTGGCTCAGTCACAAAATCACAGCCACTACTGTTACAGATTGGTACCTTTCCTTAATTGCAGCAGAACAGCCCAACTGTGACCTTCCCCATCTAACAATTGTTTTCTCTGTAGAAGTTCCGTATCAGTCATTCTGTTTGGGAACACAATTTACTGCATTATTTTTAACTCTATAAACTAGATGACTGAATGAGCAAGTGGTGATGTTAGAATGAGTGAAGAGTTAGAATGCATGCATGTGTTAACATTCCATTAAGTTTCTTGTCTTCATAGGGTTATAGAAATAGAAGAAATATATGTCATATATTATTTATTTTTTTATATTGCCATAAATTAATTTGAAATCTGAATGCAGTGATTCAGAACTGGTTAGCTGATTTCTGTGATGGTATTATAAATATTCAAAGTCACTCATCTGCTATTTCTTCTGGTAAAATATGATCTTAGGTTGGCCAAGTGTACTATGAAACAGGTACAGAATTAGTGAATTAAGGTAAAATATTCCTTTTATTGTGGACTGACTGGGGGGGGGATGAAGAAGCATATATAAAGTATCCCACTATATATATATTTTTATTTATTTATTTTGGTTACTGGGAACCAGATGATGTGGTGGTATGGCACTGGAGATAAAGAACTACTAATAGGTAAGTGAAAGATATTTCATTTTATAAAATTCATACCAGGCACTGTAGAGATGGTCACAAAGTCAAAGAGCCAGTGAGAAGCCAATAAAAAAACTTTAATAAAATAAACAGTACAGATATACATACCGGATCGGTCGAGGGCCAGGTTAACAACGACCGCCACCAGTACTGTTGGCCAACAGGGTGCTGGCAGAAATTGGGCTACTGTTGGCTGAAGGAGGAGAAGAGGGGGAAGGCATGCCCGAAGGCACGTAAAGGCTAGGACTGTGGTAGTGAGGGTCAGAACTTTGAATGTTGGCAGTATGACCGGTATAGGGAGAGAGCTACCTGATACGATGGACAGAAGGAAAGTTGGTATATTGTGTGTGCAAGAGACCAGATGGAAGGGAAGCAAGGCTAGGTGTATTGGAGGTGGGTTCAAATTGTTCTATCATGGTGTGGATGGGAGGAGAAATGGTGTAGGGGTTAACCTGAAGAAACAGTATGCTAAGAGTGTTTTGGAGGTGAAAAGAGTGGCGGATAGCGTGATGTTTATGAAGCTGGAAATTGATGGTGTAATGATGAATGTTAGTGCATATGCTCCACAAGTTGGGTGCGTGATGGATGAAAGAAAAAATTTGGAATGAGTTGGATGAAGTGGTGATGACTGTACCGAAGGGTGAGAGAGTGGTGATTGGAGAAGATTTCAATGGGCATGTTGGTGAAGGAAACAGAGGGGATGAGGAAGTGATGGGTAGGTATGGTGTTAAGCAAAGGAATGCAGAAGGTCAGATGGTAGTGGATTTTGCGAAAAGGATGGACATGGCTGTGGTGAATAAATATTTTAACAAGAGGGAGGAGCATAGGGTGACATACAAGAGTGGAAGAAGATGCACACAGGTGGATTATATCTTATGTAGAAGACCAGTCTGAAGGAGATTGGAGACTATAAAGTGCTGGCAGGGGAAAGTGTAGTTAGGCAGCAAAGGATGGTGGTTTGTAGGATGACGTTGGTGATCAAGAAGAGGAGGAGAAGTGTGAGGGCAGCACCAAGGATCAAATGGTGGAAAATGAAAAAGGGTAATTGTGAGGTGGAGTTCAGGGAAGAGTTAAGACAGACACTGGGTGGCAGTGAAGAGTTACTGAATAGCTGGGTAACTACAGCAGAGCTAGTAAGGAGATGGCTAGATAAGTGCTTGGTGTGACATCTGGAAAGAGGAAGGAGGACAAGGAGACCTGGTGGTGGAATGAGGAAGTACAGGAGAGTATACAGAGAAAGAGGCTGGTGAAGAAGAAATGGGATTGTCAGAGAGATGAAGAAAGTAGACAGGAGTATAAGGAGATGAGGTGCATGGCAAGGAGAGAGGTGGTGAAGGTTAAGGATAAGGCGTATGAAGAGTTGTATGAAACGTTGGACACTAAGGAGGGAGAAAAGGACCTGCACCGATTGGCTAGACAGAGGGACCAAGCTAGTAAAGATATGCAGCAGGTAAGGGTGATAAAGGATAAAGAGAGAAACGTACTCACAAGCAAGGAGAGTGTGTTGAGCAAATGGAAAGAGTACTTTGAGGGGCTGATGAATGAAGAGAATAAGAGGGAGAGAAGGTTGGATGATGTGCGGGTAGTGAATCATGAAGTGCAGTGGATTAGCAAGGAGAAAGTAAGGATAGTTATGAAGAGGATGTAGAATGGAAAGGCTGTTGGTCCATATGACATACCTTTGGAAGCATGGAGGTGTTTAGGTGAAATGGCAGTGGAGTTTTTAACTAGATTGTTTAATGAAACCTTGGAAAGTGAGAGGATGCCTGAGGAATGGAGAAAAAGTGTTTTGGTACCGATTTTTAAGAATAAGGGTGATGTGCAGATCTGTAGTAACTGCAGAGGGATTAAATTGACCAGTCACAGCATGACATTGTGGGAAAGAGTAGTGGAAGCTAGGTTAAGAAGGGAGGTGATGATTAGTGATCAGCAGTATGGTTTCATGCCAAGAAAGAGCACTACAGATGCAATGTTTGCTCTGAGAGTGTTGATGGGGAAATACAGAGAAGGTCAGAAGAAGTTGCATTGTGTCTTTGTGGACTTAGAGAAAGCATATGACAGGGTGCCTAGAGAGGAGTTGTGGTATTGTATGAGGAAGTCGGGAGTATCAGAGAAGTATGTAAGAATGGTACAGGATATGTACGAGGGTAGTGTGACAGCGGTGAGGTCTGCAGTGGGAGTGACGGATGCGTTTAAGGTGGAGGAGGGATTACATCAAGGATCTGCTCTGAGCCCTTTCTTATTTGCAATGGTGATTGACAGGTTGACAGATGAGATCAGACAGGAGTCATGTGGTTTGTACCGTGGTGTGGTGGTTGCTTGTGTGTCTGCCTCGGAGGCCTCTGTTTGGGTAGATTTTTATTGACAGCCTCCATGAAGGTGGGTGTGTGTTTTGTGTTTCTATGTGAGGACTGTGGTGGTGTATGTTTTGGAGGACTATGTGTTTCATGTGATGTGGTGCAGGTGTTAACCTTCTCCTCTTGGCTGGCTAATCCAGTCATGGCCTGAGAGTGCTTTGCTTCCAATTTGGATATATAGGTGCATCTCTCACAAGTCTGAGTGTTGGGTGGTAGGAGGAATGGGTTGTCTGTGTACATGAGGCACTTGCTACATTGACTCAGGATATCCAGCTTCACCACATTACCATGAGTAAGCACAGGGAACTGACCTTTAGATATGCCTGGATGGGTGTTAATTTAATAGTACTGAAGTTTAGTGCTGGTAACAGTAAATCTGCTACAGTAAATGCTACGAGAAGCTTTGAGCAAGTGCTAGTCTTAAAACTCAAATTCAGTGCAACTCCAAAAGATACATATATCATCTAGGTATCACTTGTACATGTTATAAAAAGAAGTTATGTACCTACCATAACGTTCCATGTTAGTTGTCTTCATCTCGCCTTCGGTCTTGCTGTTTGGGTTCGGAGCCAATCCTCGGCTCCTACTCGGCCATCTTCTATAGCTCGAGAGCTGTTTACTGGCTCGAGGCTACCCCTTATCCCAGAATGCCCAGCGTCATCTACTCAGATCTCGTTTGTGATAGCGCACACTAGACATAAGTAGAGTAACATTTACCTAAAAACCTGATTGTCCAATACACCTAAACAAGGAAAGAGTCATAAATTACCTGGCATGTGAGGTAATAAAGGATACTCAGCCAGTGAAAACAAAAAAGGAACACCTCTCAATCCTCTAGGAAGGGGGAAGGAGGGAGGGACGCAAGAAGGAAGGCAAGATGAAGACAACTAACATGGAACGTTATGGTAGGTACATAACTTCTTTATGTTAAGTTGTCCATCGCACCTTCGTTCTTGCTGTTTGGGACAGCATCCCTAGCACCTAAAACCCCAGGTGGCTCACTGGAACAAACTCTTCAGAACAGTAGAACCAAAGGAAGCTCTGCTCCGGGAGACCATATCCACCTTGTAATGAGAGATAAAAGTGTGAGGGTTTGCCCAAGTGGCAGCTGCACAGATTGAGTCTATGAGCAAGCTAGACTGAAAGGCTACAGAGGTGGCTAATGCTCTAGTAGAATGACCTTTTGGTTTAGCTGGTAGCTCTTTATTTCGTAACTGATAAATAAAGGCAATAGTATCAGATAACCATCTGGATAATGTCATCTTAGAAATTGGAATGCCTTGTTTGTTGAAAGCATAAGAAAGAAATAACTGATCTGACTTTCTTAGTTTCTTAGCTCTATGGAGGTAACGATGCAATTGTCTGTGCACGTCCAGCTGGTGAAGCTTGTATTCTGCCTTGTTGCTGTGAGATCTATGGATTGATTTAAATTGTTCTCTGAGCAGACTTTAGGAATAAAGGATGGATTGGTCCTCAGAGAAACTCTGTCCTTGTGAAACACCAGGTAAGGAGGACAAACACATAGTGCTTGAAGTTCTGAGACACGTCTAGCTGAAGTGATAGCAACCAGAAAAAGTGTCTTCTAAGAAAGAAATTTTAAGGAACATGATGCTGCTGGTTCAAAGGGAGGCAAAATTAAAATAGCTAAAACTAAACTGAGATCCCAAGGCAGAGGAGGATCTCTAACTGGGGGTCTAAGAAGAGATGTTCCTCTCATAAAGGCCTTGCAGAGCTTATGAGACATTATGCTAGAATTAAACATACCGATATGAAAATTAGAAATGGCAGCTAGCTGTACTCTAATGGTAGTGGAAGCTGCACCAGACTGAAAGAGTTGTGCTAGAAATTCAAGAATTTCATGGACTGGGACTGAGAAAGGATCCAAATTTCTAGATTCTGCCCAGTAAAAAAAACGTTTCCATTTACTAGCATACATTTTCCTCGTAGTAGATTTATGTGAGGAAACAATAATATCACTGACTGCTGGGGAGACACTGGAAAGCCTGGCTAAGGTTGGAAGTGGAGTAACCAAGCTGTGAGCTAGAGAGTTTGAAGGCATTGGTGCAACCGCCCTGACTGATGAATCAGAAGATCTGGAACCGGATCCAGAATCCACGGTTGATCCAGAAGGTGGAGGTGCAGGAACAGGAACCATATCTGTTGAGGCCAATATGGGGGAATCTGGATCATTTTGCAACCCAACAATTTTGCTTTCTGTATGAGTCTTGATATTAGGGGAAAAGGGGGAAAAGCATAAATGAGTCCCTATGGCCAATCATGGACTAGAGCATCTCTGGATATATGACCTGGAAGAGGAAGTAGAGAGAAGTAGCTGCTGCATTTGTTGTTGATAGGAGTGGCAAATAGGTCGCAGCAAGGCTGTCCCCATTTGCAGAAGAAAAGATCCGCAACTTTCTGATTCAGAGACCACTCGTGAGGCATGAGGATAGCTCTGCTGAGCCTGTCCGCTATGACGTTGGATTTCCCAGGGATGTGCGTTACTATCAGAAAACGTTGGGAGGAAATCGCCCACTAACACAGTCTGAGTGCTTCTCGACACAAGGGATAGGACCTGGTCCCGCCCTGTCTGTTGATGTACCACACCACTGACATGTTGTCTGTTTGGATTGCAATGGTCCCGGAAGGAAGAGAGTCTTGAAGGGCTTGCAACACTAGGAACACCGCTCTCATTTCTAGGACATTGATATGCAGATGGTACTCGCGGGGTTGCCAAGTGCCTTGAACTGTCCTGCCTAGATAATGCCCCCCCCCCACCCTATCAGGGAGGCGTCTGTGGTCACTGAGGCTACCGGAGGGGGTAGTATGAAAGATCTGCCTTGAATTACTAGTGCGGAGACCATCCACCAAGAAAGGTGCCTTTTGCATGTTTCTGTGATCAGGATCATGTGAGACATGGGTAGCTCCTGGAAAGAACACTGCATGAAAAGAAGCCACTGAAGGATTCTCATGTGGAAATGCACTAATGGAACAAGAAGAATGGCAGCTGCCATGGAGCCTAGAGCTTGGAGGACATATCTGACTTGAATCCTTTTGCTCTGCATTAGAATTGACACTTGTTGGTGAATAGTGGACACTCTTTCCTGAAGTAATCTTGCAAACATTTCTTTTGTGGTTAATTCTGCTCCTATGTATGTGATAGACTGACAGGGCAACAAGGCAGATTTTTTGCAATTTACTGTAATGCCTAGTTGAGTGCATGATGTGATTGTATAATCCCATGCCTTTAAGAGTTGATGCCTGGTGGTAGCAGTCAGGAGCCAGTCGTCTAGATAGGGAAACACCTGGAATCCTTGATGCCTCAGGTGAGCCATGACTACTGCCATACACTTAGTGAACACCCTGGAGGCTGAGGTGAGACCAAATGGCAGAGCTCTGAACTGGTAATGACTGGCCCCTACCCGGAAGCAAACAAATCTGCTGGAGAGTCTGTCCATCTTGATATGGTAGTACGCGTCCTGAAGATCTATCGAGCACATCCAATTGTCCTGACCCAAAAAAGGGAAAATGGACTGCAGTATCACCATCCGGAACTTCTCTTTTTGTACAGATTTGTTCAATCTGCTGAGATCCAGTATTGTTCTCCAGTTCCCTGTCTTTTTTGGTACTAAAAAGAATCTTGAGTAATTTCCAGATCCTAGTTGGTCTGCAGGGACTTCTTGATTGGCTCTTTTTTCTAGCAGTCTTGAAACTTCTGTGACTGCTTGATCCCTTAAATTGGGTGGGACATCTGGGATGGGCTTTTTTGATAGTATGGGGGATTGATGGAAGGGAATTTTGTAACCTCCGGATATAATGGATAGTACCCATCTGTCTCTTGTTATATTTTTGCCAGGCGATTGGGTACAGCAAAAGTCTTCCCCCAACTGTCTCCAGAGGTGAGCAGTCAGGCAACCCTTCAGGGATGCTGGAAGGGCTTGGCAGAGAAGGTTTCTCTGTCACACTGGTTTTGGGGTCCCCCTCTGCTATGAGGGCGGTATCTGTTATTGTTGTTTCCCCCTCTGCCCCTGGGGGAAAATCACCACGTGTGTCAGGCAAGGGTCCCTGGGATTTTCGGAATCACATCTTTCCACTCTTCTGACCATTGGGATAAGGTCTGGAAGGGGTGGAAAAATGGACTCCCATGGCAGAGAGAGTCTTGCCTTCCTGCTCATGCCTGGTCAACGTGTCTTTCACCTGAGGCCCAAAGAGAAAGGAGCCATCAAAGGGAGTATTGGTGAAGGACGCTCGAAAGGGTTCTGCAAACACACAGCCGTGTCCAACCATGTCTTCTGAGAGCCACACCTGTCCCTGCAGTTCTGCTCGCTCCATCGGCTGCACAGGAAATCAGCCTCATGGAGGAGTTGACTATGGAATTAAGAGTCACAAGCTGAGAAGCTAATTTGGCTGGTACACCCTCAGCTGTAGGATCTTGAAGGGTATCTCCAAGCTCTTTCAGGAGATCTCTTTGAAGATGTGTAAAATGGCATAGATAGTTCAGGGACCGCATTTTAAAGGTCAATGAAGCAAACATTTGCTTTCCATATCTGTCCATTGTCCAAGACTCTTTGTTTGGAGGATGAACAGATGAAGAGGTTTCTGCTAACTCTTTCTTGGTGGCTGCTGCTACCACCATGGCATCAACGGGCACACTTTTGGAGAGGAATTGTTTGTCCTGGAGTACTGTAATAAATTTGTTTGGTCTCCTCGGAGTAGGTTTCACAGAATCTGGAGCTGACCAAGCCTTTTAAGCCACTACAGACATGAGTGGATCGAAAGGAGGAAATATCCAGCAGGTGGAAGGTCAGGAACTGAATGTGTCCAGGTATACAGACTCATCCTCAGTAGGGGCTAGGGAAGTCCAGCCCCTCCTCTGTCTAAGCATTTCAAGGATGTCCGAAAAGGAAACATCTTCAGAGGGGGACCTCGGGGACCCTTCCGATTCATCCATGTCAGTATCTGAAGTGACAGACTCAGGGGAGTCTATGTGCTTCCTCTTGCACTTCTTCTTCTGGGGAGGCTCTTCTGAGTGATCAGGAGAGACTTTGGAAAAAGGGGGATCACCCAATGGGGTGTCCTCAGGCATAGGTTCCCTACCCTTGGGGTCTGGAGGAGGAGTAGAGGTTGGAACAGACACCACTGGGGGAGGAGCCGATGGAACTGGCAGTAGAGCTGTTTCGGGAGACAGCACACTCCGCATGACCTTGAAGGCATCCCGACTTCTAGGCAGAGAAAGCTCCAGCTCAGAAGAAACAGGAGTCCTTCTCCGCGTTGAAGGTGACGGCTCCGAGGCTGATGTTGGAGCTGAGCTCACCTGCGCCGAAGCTCCAAGGAGGAGAATGGGGTTGGACAAGGGTCCGATGCCACTCCCCCCTCGGAGCCGACGAGAGAGCCCCGGCACCCAGATCCCTTGATAGAAGGTACAATAGAGGTAATCAGAGCCAACATCAGAACTGGAGAGATGATGATCGGCGCTGACAGTTCTACTACCTGCTGATCCATGGTCTCTGGCTCTGAGCTAAAAGTAATCGGAGGAGGAAGAAATAGAGGAGGTTGGAGCTGATACTTGTTGAGGTGGGCTGGACAGTAATTTTGCCAGTGCCTGTGACTTAAGCAACCTACTTACTACTCTCTCCACATCATGATCCGATAATCTAGAGGATCAAAAGGAGTGGGAAGAATGACTGCTACGTTCACTCTGTAACAAGGGTGACTGAGGTGCTGAGTGGATGGACTCCAAGGATGGAGACCTCATTCTCTTATGGCTCCGAAATAGCAGATGGAGCCGACAGAGGAGTTGCCTTGTCGGTGCCAGTCGGCACCGACATACTTGGTTGGTCAAGTAAAGGAGTCGGCTCCGAAGGTGGAGCCGACAGCTTGACAGACTTAAAGGATTTCACTGGCTGAGTACTTTTAGCCGGAGAATCCTCAGGCTTCAATAATCCCTGAAGGATTCATTTGTTTTTGTGCTCCTGCAGGACCCTTGGACTAAAAGTGTGACATATAGAACAGGAGTCCTGCACTAAAAAACATTCATGTCTCGGTGCAAATGGACTGGATCGTATGTTTCCCGGGAACCAGGAGATGCTGAAGAAATCATGAGAATTGAGACAGGAAGTGGAAGGAGACTGGAACAGTAGACAAGCTTTTGAGATAGAGGAAAATATGTGGCATTTTCTTGGTGGGATACCTTCACTGTTTCATTCACCAACACAAACACAAAAGCGAGTGGAAGCTGATGCAGTGAATCAGAGAATAGAGGTGGGGAGACTGCAAGAACAAAAGACTTATTACTCTAAAAAAAGTGACTAAAATATTAATGTAGCCCATCAAATTAATATTAATAGTTTGGAAGATTTGACTGGGGTATATGGCTGACAAAGTGACATTCCATTTTCACAAACAGGACATTATGTTAATCATAAAAATAATAGCTATGAGGAAAATGTAAATTTGTTATATGACACTTTGTTGAAATATAAAATGTTGTGAATAGATAATAAATATTTGAAGGAATGTATTTTAAAAAAAAGTAGTACCTAAAGGTTTAAGGGTATTTAATATCCAATTAATGTGACAGAAGGATTGGAATTTCATAAGGAGCTGCTACAAATATTTGCTAAATGTAGATTTGCCATAATGAAAGCTATTATTAAGCAAAATGAAAAAGAAATGGTGATATTATTCAAACAAACCGAAAGGTTAATCACAGATATACTTAATGATTTACTTTTCACAGTGGAAGAAAAGGACAAGTATTTTAATATTATGTGAAAAATAGATGACAAGTGTGCTTGTTTAGTTAGGAGAAAAAGTAAAAAAATAGAAAGGGATAGAACTGAATACCAAGAGATGAGAATTTATCCCAAGCCTAGATTTAGTACAGGAAATAATGATTATATATCTTACTATTATATGCAGGAAGGTTCTTACTTAAAAAAATGAGAGGTATAATAGGAGTGAGGATAATTCTAGAAAATAAAATAGTTGGCCAATAAGAAGACAAAATAAGGATTATGATGTAAGGGAAATAATGTATTTTATCAGGTAAATGACCCTTTAGAGTATCCAACCCTAAGAAGATCAGAAAGAATACAAAACAGAGCAGTAATGAATTACAATTACAACAGGGGAAGGGGCAAATATAACACAAATAGATGAAGGAAATTTGGGTGCACATATTATTTAGTTAAATGAAGAACAGATAATACAGGAGGATATTATGTTTTCCTATAAGAATTTTAATATTTTTAATTACAGTAACATTGAACTTAACAGTACTTATTGTAAGATCTTTATGAAGGGGCTGAAATTAATTTCTAGTTGTAAAGGTAACATTAGTGGACTGCTTATTGATCTTAAATTGTTCATGAGAAAGAAAAACCTAGAGCTGACTTTTTCAAAGGATACAGATAAAAACTTGTTTGTGAATGTAATAAAATAAAAAGTATATACAATCCCCTGCTATGTCCTCAGCTCAAGAATGTTGAAATGGCTGTGGAAGCCTTACATAAAAATAGAATATGCCACAACCTCCCCCTGGAGGAAATAAAGCTTCTTGAAGAATTAGGCAATAATAAGAATACAAGGGTCATCAGACTCGACAATGGGGGAGGAATCATGATCATGGACAATATAATTTATGTAGGGAATATGATGGAAATTCTTAATAATGAACATAAATATTGTAGGGTTTCTAAGAATGAAATTAACATAGCCTATGCTAAGACTGATTTGGCATTTAAAGATTTACTTTTAGACAATATGATAGATGAGAATATTTTCAACTTTTTGTGGACAGATAAGCCCATCATTCCTTTTTGGAATATTAGAAGTATGCAAAAATGTGGGGGATCCACCTCTCAAGCCTATTGTAGCTGCTAATGTATCCAAGACTTATTCAATAGCAATGTATACAGATATTAAAATAAAATCAATGTGGACTACACAAAGGGTAATCCTGAAGGACTACTGGGATTTTTTAAAGGTTTAAAAGGTATCAAAAGCAACTTATTTAATAAAGATATCATTTTTGTTACAATAGATATCATTGATTTATTTTCAGTTATACCACATGAAATAGGCCTGAAATGGTTGGAAGAGGATATGGTGGATGATGGTAAACTTAATTTTAAGGATTTTAGAGTTATACTTTAATTGATAGATATTGTGCTGAAAAACAATTTTATTCACTTTGAGGGATTTTTTAAACAGATAGAGGAGAAATGGGGGCTAGTTGTGCTCAGAGCAATGCAAATTTGGTATTACATATTTGAAAGAAAAACATTTATTTTTAATTCTCCATATAATAATTGTTGGAGCATGCACATGCAACACCTAGATGATATATGCATCTTTTGGAGGGATACAGAAAATAAGTTGTTTGAATTCTTAGATTATATAATTTTACAATTTACTTATACTATTTCTAAAGAATGTGTGAATTATTTGGATATTACAGTTTATAAGTTAGGGGCTGAAAAACAATTTAAGTCTACAGTATATAGGAAAATACATTTTCAAATTTTTATTTATATTCTGCAAGTGCACATACTTTTAAGCAAAAAAGAATTGTTAAGGGTCAATTTATTAGAATTTCAAGGATGTTTTCTGAGGAAAGGGACTTTGAAAAAGAATGTGAAATGGTGACAATGCCTTTAGAAAGAAAATATCCTCTTAGTTTGATTGAAGATGTTATTAAGGAGGTAAAAAATGGGAGAAAGGATAAATACAGCCCAATTTTAGGTAAAAATGACATTAACTTGAAGTATAATTTAATTAATAATATTTTAAATAATGAAAAAAGGAATGTGAATAATTATTCAGGTACTTTTATTATGAATTACAACAATGATGCTCCGGTTATTAAGAATGTTATAACTAAAATATGGGAAAAGTTTGCAAGCTTTTCCGATCTGGATGGGATTTTTACACAGCCATTAAAGTTTATTTATAGAAAATGTCTAAATATAAAAAATATGTTAGAAAATGACCAATATAAACACTTAAGTAACAATAAAACTAAAAAAGGTACATTCAGATGTGGGAGATGTGCTCAATGCACTTATATTAATAATACAGAATATGCTTATCTATTGAGCAGGGAATATGTATTACAGCTAAAAGTTATTTTAACTCTAATTATAAAGGTTTAATTTATCTGGCTTAGTGTAATCAATGTTCAGCATTTTATGTGGAAAGACCAAGCTAATGTAAAAAAAAAGAATATATGATCATATGTATGACATCAAAAAGAACGATAGTACACTCTGTATCAACACACTATTAGTTGCAGTTGAGCCAAGTTTGCATTTTTCATTTTAGAAGAAGTGGTACAAGACCCTAGAGGAGGACAATGGGAAACAAAAATTGAATACTGGGAAATTTATTGGCAACTAACATTGGAGGCTAATAAAAGTCCTGGTTTAAATTAAAATATTTCCTTTGTCCACATTTTATAGTTGTGAGCTGCTAGGCTCTGATTTAAATTTTTTTTTTTAACTTTTTTTTTTTTTAGAGTTTTAGATGAGGCTGTTGGTTAAGTAGATGAGCGTTAAAAATTGTATTTTGCTTATAGATATATATTTATCTTGGCATTTCTTAGTTAGGGTGTTCTAATATGAGTTGTATAAGAAATATAAAGTGCACACTAGGAAACTTTAAGTATATATATTTTAAAGCAGCTCCTTTTGTACTTTACTAGTATTCTTCTTAATTTAGGATTATTAAGCTGCATAATTATTCAATCATGATTTTATTATGTGATGGATTCAGAAGGAAAGGGTTGTTCATGCCTGATGAAGTCCTAAATCAGGGAAGAAAAATGCAGTGATTCTGTTAAGCATTTAATGTAGAATATTGTTGGATGTTTTGTTTATATTTTATGTTATTAAAGTTTTTTTATTTGCTTTTCACTGGCTCCTGGACTTTGTGACAACCTCTACAGTGCCTGGCTTAAATTTTGAGGAGCTGATGATGAGCTGTGGCTGGAAGCTTTTGGCACTGTTTTCCTTTATTGTTATTTATTTGTGACATTTCATTTTATTTCGGCTATAGACTGAGCACTGTAAGAGATCAACTACTAGTAAGAATATCTTATTTCCTTCTGTGACAACATGACAAAGGAAATGATAAAAACAAAACTATAGCTGGGGGCTTCCAAAATTGCTGCACACTGATCAACAGCTTAATTTTAGCTCTCCCAGTGTGATAAAAGAAACAAAGAGATATTCAGAAACTCTTCAAGGTTTAGTAAGTTCAGTAACTTACTAGTAAGTACACTGCCTGGATGGCAATAAAGATGAAACTTAAAGCCTAAAAGAAAATAAATTTTAAAAAGTGAAGAGAAAACATTGACTGGGAAGAATCCTGTAGCTGTGCAACAAAAAGCAGTTCATTCTCCAGCTCTGTTGCAAGACTTCATGTAACCTAAAGGAATAATAAACCAAATATGCTTAGAACCAATTGAAATTAACTAACACTGAAGAAATATATCAACTCAAATAAAAGGCTGGAAAAATGGAAGAAGCTTTAAACAGCCATTCAGATAAACTGACAAAGCTGAAAAAAATCAAGATCAAAATGAAAAAAAGGCTGGCTGAGCATACGACTGCTCAAGAAGAGCTGTTTCAAAAAATGGCAGAGTTAGAAGACAAAGCATGGCGGGGGGGGGCAAATGAGATTTTCAATTGTACCAGAAAAACTGAAAGAAGAGTGTGTTAATTTTATGAAAGCACAAATAAACAACTGGATTGGTATTCTGCAGCATGATTTTGTAATCGAAAGGGCACATTGTGTGTATGCTTCAAACCTGGCCATGAGAAAGCAGCCAAGACCTGTATTAGTAAAAATGCAATCATACCAACAGAAAGAATTGAGCTGGACATAACTGGGGCAAAGGAGCAAAGTATTAAAAATTGAAGACAGTGGAGTGCTTGTGGAAAATGACAATTCACTGTATACCAGGCAATAGACAAGCAAATTTATCCCAGCAATCTGTGAAGGGTTGAGAGGCAGATGTGAGATTCAAGCTGTTGTACTGAACTGTCTTCAGAATATTTTTCCTGGAGGCTCAAAGTCATTGTTTGATATAGAACAGGCTAAGGAAGAAATGTAAAAGTTTATCAAACAAACAGTGAGCCATCAACAGAAAGGGACTCTTAACAGAAGAATGAGAAGCAAAGATCTTGAAAGACTTTGCCAGTGAAACATTTTCCAATGCCCAATAGAAAACGCTTGAAAAACAGAAAAAAAGCACAGCAGCTAACTAGAAGAATGAGGACTACCTTAAACATGAATCAGAATCTGGAGTTGGGAAAAGCAGATGAAAAGGAAGAATAACAACATTGAAAACATTGAAATTAGTGAATAAATGTGAGACTATAAAGCATCAATCACATTTGTTTAATATTGTTTTACAAGAAAAAGTGGAAAGATTAGACTTTAAACATTGTTAAACTTGTGGGAGACAGAAACAGATATGCTCCACTACTTGTCATTAGCATTTTGAAGGATACTGATGGGAAAGAGGGAAAAAAGGAAAAAGAAAAGTAAAACAATTGTTGTTCTTAACAGTATTTGTGAATGCATTTCATGATATAGATAGGATGTTGTATAGTAAAGCATTTTCATCTGAACTATGTTAGAAAGATACAGAAGTAAACAAGTTCCCTTTTTTCTTTCTTTTTTAGTTTTAAGAAATATAGACATTACAGTATAAAAAACAGAAGAAATACTGAACAAAAGAAGGCTTAAGATAAATTGCTGTAATCTTGAGTTGTTGAGATGCAGAATGAGATATATGTAGAACTGATATTATCTGCCTACGTCTGCATAGGTGAATATCTGGATTAATGCCTTTGCTTAATCTAATATGTTTTTGTGTAAGCAAGTAAACATGATGACACTGAATGTAATCAACAGTTTTCCTTTGGCAAATAAATATTCAGTGTAAGTGGAGAGATTTGCAGAACTGTACATTTGGTATTTGTGTTTCCATGGAGAAAAAGCTAATTATAAGGGGAAGCAATAAAAGCCAGAGCACTTTACAGCCAAAGGTTAATGTTTTCTGAAAGCATGTAAGATGTTTTTCACAGAATGAATGAAGATAAGACAAGAACAGACAGCAATTAGTATAAGTAGAAGCATAGGCTGTAACATGCATCTTAGCATGGATAACCTTAATGATAGGTTATGTTATGCCTTTGTGTACAGCTGTCAATTTGGGGCAATTGTTCTAATCAGGAGGGTTAAACTTCATTATTTTAAGATGTACACAGTGGTGTTAAAACAAAGTTAATAGGCTATGCAGGTGTTCTGGGAATGTGCTTTATTTCAAGTGTTTTAATTAAGGTCCTGCAAAATATGACACATGTTCAAATGGAGATGACAAGAAATATCTGTCAAGATCTGCCAAACCTTAGTGGGTGCATGTAACATAAAATCTGGAAACACACATTTAAAAAAGTTGTCATATATAATAGGTGGGAATAATAACTTATCATAATGGCTACACTAAACATATTATTTTGGCAGGTGAAGAGTCTCACAGGTATAGACCAAAAATAAGACTATTGAATAATATTAAGAAATACAGAGTCACATAGCAATAATAAGGAGACAATCTGGAAGGAAGTGAGAATGTGAATTTGATAAAAAAGGATTTCAAGATGGATATTCAGTAGACTATAGGGCACAAAGGAAAAGGGGAGTAATTTTAGCAATTGTTAAAGGTGCTCCAATAGTGATAGAGGGAGACGAATATAGTAATGGTAGATATGAGGTAGTAGGGCTCTACTGACAAAGGAGAAGGACTACACTAGCATGCATGTATATTCTACCTAAAACTGCTAATATGCAGCTTAAGAACATTTTTGGAGAAATAATCAGCTTTCAGCAGGGAATATTACTTACAGGTGGGGACTGGAATTTGATTCACATCAGTGAGGATACATCTTGGGAAAATAGAAGTGAAAATATGACAAGAAGGATTTCTGAAGACATTTATAAAAATATTTGGGATAAAGATGTGGATTTAGTAGCAGGAGCCCCCAGAATTTACATATCTCCCCCAAAGCACAATAACTGGACTAGACCAGACAGAAATTATATTTCACAGAAACACGTGCATTTAATTGAAAACGCCAACATACATCCAATAACTGCTTTTGATCATGCACCAATAACAACCAAAATAAAAATGCAGGGTAATGAAGTAAAAATGAGACAGTGGCATTTCTCCACTTACCTGTTAAAAACAGGAATTTAAGGAAATGACGGTGGAAGTTATTCGAGAACTATTGGGGAAGATGGAAATTTCTTCAGAGGTTATAGGTAGTGATTGGTATAAAATGAAAGTGGCATTTAAAAATAGATTAAAAAAAGAGATAGGGTTAAGAAATAAGAATTATTTAGAGGGCTTGACAAAGGTTAAAGTATTGCAAAATAAGGGGAATTTCACAAGAAGAGGTGCAGATGCAAAGTCCTAAAGAGAGAATAAGAGAGTGTCTGGATAATATGCAAAAGTTTATTAAGACTGCTGTTAAGCAACTGCTTTCAGATAATAACTCCAGACTACAAAAGGACTTAGGCAACATGAAGTAAAAAGGGTTATTGCCAAACTTAGAGAGTCTATAACAAGGAAAATAACCAGAGATCCTTTAGAGTTTTTAAGAGATATTTCCAACATTTTATGAACATTTGTATAAAACAGAAGAATGTAGAAATCAAGAAAAAGTACAAATGGAAATATTTATGGAGGACTTAAATATGCTATGGATAGTGGTGGATGAGGTTCAAAAATTAACAGTTAAGGTAGAAGGAGATGGAATAAAAATAGTGAGGTACAATCAATCTACAGGAAAGTCTCCAAGAATAGAAAGTGATAATGATCTGGAAGGTTTATTTAACAGTATTTCAAAAGGAGGGGAAGTACCAACATCCTTGAGAAAGCTGTGGTGGCTGTAATACCTAGAGATAGTAAAGACTCATCAGATCCTGCTTCATATATACCAATTTCAATTTTAAACCATGATTATAAAGTGTTTATATATGTACAAAATTGTAAAGCTTTGTTAAAATTGACAGATATGGATCAATGTGGTTTTGTACTAAGGAGGCAATCATCTGAGATTAATAGAACAATGATGAAACATAGGGGCAGAAAATGTAGGAAAATACCACTGTTGCTGATGGATCTTGATGCAGAGAAAACATATGACAGAGTAAGCTGGGATTTTATGAGTAGGGCAATGGAAGCATTTGCATTTCCTGATACAATAAGGGTAACTAAGAGGATATATGAGGGATTGGAGGCAAAAATTAAAGTGTGAGTGTTCCTCTCTGATAAGCTGTGTCTGAAGAAAGGAACCAGGCAGGTTTTGGATACCTGGTCTGGTGGTTCTTTAGGGTATCCTCTTTCCCTTTGTTATTTGCATTACGTTTAGAACTACTGGCAAAGAGACTCAGAAATTCAAGGATATGATTAGTATGGTAACTAAGAAAAGTTGGATTATTTTTAAACAATATCATTTTGTACCTGATAAAACTAGAAAAGGACATTTCAGTGTTGTGGAACATTCTAAGAGTGTTTTTCAGCATATAAAATTAATGAAGACAAAATGTACCCACACATGAATTGGTTAAGCAATACCCATATTTATGGGGACAATATACAATTAAATATTTTGGAGTATGGGTTAAAAAGATTCTGTTATGGCGGAAAAGAATATGTAGGGGAGAGACTAAAAAGATAATACAAAAATTGAGAAACTGAAAGCACTTGGTTATGGATATGGATTGCAAAATACAAGACGTGAAAATGTTTCCAATCCCTTTAGTTTTATATACAGGTCAGGCATATTCTTTTTATCAACCAAAAGTGAAGTTGTGGATATTAATTAATAAAGAGTTGAATGATTTTATATGGGAGGGAAGAGGGCAAGGGTCAGGTGAGAAAAGTGGATCCATCCAATTGAACAAGTTGATTTAGGATTACCTGATTTGAAGGGATATTTCAGAACTACACAGTTAAGGCTCATCTACATTACACAAGCAGAAAACTACAATTCAAACTGGAAAGCAATGATGAAGCAGGGGGGAATTCAAGAAATAATGAGAGAATATGATTTTTGATACAGATCCTTTTGGACAATAACAGCCATACAGATTATATTTAGAAAGTATCAGAACATATTCTAAGAACTAAGCCAATGCAGGAATGGAGAAAGGAGATTCTCCTCATAGGGATGACTGCAATTAGGGGTACTGAGAATAGACAAGATGGGGCTGTAATTTCCGGGAGAAAACTGGCAAAAGAATCAAGGTACTGGGAGCAAATAACTAGAGAAGGAAAAGTAATAGAATGGGAAGAGGCCAAGAAGACATTTGGACTGCAGGCTTGAGTTTGCCTATACTCTGATATCAGTCCCTGATAGGAAAGGCAAAGAGAAATTTCTCTGGTAGAGTTTTAGTTGAATATAGACTAGAAGCTGCTGTTAAAAAAGGATATTTAGTAAGGTATAAAATACTGCATGATAACTATAGGACTCAGGGTGGTGCAGCAGTGAGATGTTAGCATTGTCACTTCACAGTAAGAGGTTCTCCTGTTCAATTCTCAGCTGGGGTGCCTCCTGTGTGGAGTCTGCATGTCTTCCTGTGATCTCACGGGTTTCCTCCAGGTGCTCCATTTTCCTCCCACATTCCAAAGGCATGTGGTAGATGGATTAGACACTCTAAACTGGCCCTAGGTGCTATTGTTAGTATGAGTGTGTGGTACACCCTCCGAGGAGTGTTTAGCCTCAGGCTAGCAACCCAACCCCATAAAACCCATAACTGCTACAGAAACAAAGAGTGCTGGAGAGTGCTCTTTGCTCAATGTGCTGAAAGGCATGGTGTGGTCCCAAGAGAAAGAGGGAGAAAAAGAGAACTATAGGAATCAGAGGACATTGGGAAAGATTGGGAAGACAGACTGGATAAGCAAGTCACAAAAATACAAATGGAGGACATATGTATGACTCCCAAATATGCCAGAGTCTGGAAGACTCTGGATTATGGCATAGGTATTTTTGTACCCCAAGCAGACTCAATTTTTCCTGTGGTAGATGGCAAATGTTGGAGATGTGATGGGGAAGAAAGAGGTAACTAGGAACATATCTTTTGAGAGAGCAATGAGTTGCAGACTTAATTCCCCTACAGAGTATCCCCAGGAATACCGGGTGAGCAAATGGGTGTAACTAAGGATTTTTTTTCTTTTTGTGAGCTGGGATACAGGATCTAAATTGCCTAAACATAGTAAGGCCTTGTTAAGTTTAATTATGATGGCTGCCTAAAAAGCAATTTCTATAAAACAGAAATCAAAGTCTAAACCAACTGTACTTGCAGTAGTGAATATTGTAACACAGATAAAAGAACTGGAAGTGAACTGTTTAGAAAAGGATAGGAGCAAACTACATAGAAAAAATGGAAACTGTGGGAACAATACATGTAGAATAATCATTTGTAGGAGGAATGAAGTTTAACAGCAGGCAGAAATTGTGCAATTTGTATAATGCTGGATTTATGACAATTGTTTAAAAGAATGTATGTGATGTACACAGCTTAGCAATGTAAAATATTTCTATATGTTTATGCAACTTGTTTTGTAGTGTAAAAGAATTTATTTCGTGTGCTATTTCAGTATGATATGTAACTTATCAATGTGAAGAATTTCTATATGTTTATGTAACTTGCAAATCTTCGCAACTTAACAATGTAAAAACTATTATGTATCTAGTTATGTGGATCTTTTCTCCCAGGGCTTCCACTGAAAATGGGCTCTCGAGCCCAGTGGACCTCCCCGGTCACCAAACTGGAATAAATAAATAAATAAAAGGAGAGACCCCCCCAAAAGGAGAGATATCTATACCAAACGATTGCAGCCCCCCAAACATCACCAACGCCCAAGTGAGAACTGCTCTCTCCAAACAAAAAAAAACACAGCCATGGACTGGGACCTGATGGTGCTGTGTGCTGTGTGCTCCACAACGAGGGAATTAAACCCAGGACATTAAAGGTTTTAATCAAAGTCTTACCTCTGGACGTACTCATTACTGGCGGGCAGCTGCAACTGGCTGCAACTGTGTCCCATCTTGTGCCTCCACCCAGCCCCGCCCATTCGGCCCATTAGGGCCCAGCAAACCTTATCTGCAAAGCTGATAAAAGATGGGATAAGGAATAAATAAATAAATAAATAAATACATAAGGAATTTGTTTGGCTTTGTCCAACCTTGGCTTTGTCAAAGGCAGATCATGCCTTGTAGACTTTTGAAACAGTCACCAAAGCCATTGATGAGGGAAAGGCAGTCCATACAGCCTACCCCTCGATCTGGAAGGCCTTGATACAATACCCCACTCGGGTATCATTCATCAAAAACTCAAATGCTTAAATTAACCCATCATAATGGGATGCAAATTTGCAAAATGGAAGAGTGACAGAACCAGGGTCAAGCCATGTCAGACTCAGACTCAAAACCTGTGCAAAGTGTGTGGTGTCCCACAGGGCTCAGGCCCTCCCTGTTGGCATCTACTTTTCCGAGTACAGTACAACAAACAAGTTATATGGACAACTGTTGCAAGAGACCACTGTTGCTTGGGGTAGGATAGTAGAAAACACATCACAGTACAGATTAAACAGATAGGGTCTCACAGAAATGGTAGTAAATGGATTAAAGTGGTCTAAAAAGTAATGCCAAAATGCATAGTCATACCCTTCCCCAAACTCTATTCAGTAAACACGCTGCTCAGAGGAGGTGACCTTTGCCTAACACACAAGGCCACATGTCAAACCCATATTTGATGAATATCTCAAAAAAAAAAAAAAGATCATCACCACAAGAGGCAAGGGCGGAGAACTTAATCTCGACCGGCTATATATAGGGGAGGCTGAGAGGGAGATCCACTCATCAAGAGATGCTGTGGAACTGTGGAACAAAATCGGAGGTATATGTGAGGCAGAGCACCCTGGCCTTGTTGTTCAGAAATCTGGACCAATGGATGGGAGATATATAGTATACCCCAGGGATTCACTCAGTGTCATCACAGCTCGACAGAGGTACAGCAAAAATAATGGGTATAGTTCCCATACTAAAGGTGGCGTGGCGAAAGCAAAGAAATGGCTAGGCTTGTAATAGCCTATGCCCAGATAGCGAAGTATGAACCTACTACTGAACTATGTATAATGTTTGTAACTGTGAACAATGTCTGTTTTCTTTTATATAAATGTATGTTTGCTTGTGTCTTATATGACAATTCAATAAAGGTGTATCTTTTTGAATGTTAGTGGGGTGAAGATGGAGGGCTACAATGTAATGTTATAAAAGGAAGGATTCAATTTAAATTCATATAACTGCTCAATAACTCATCTATTTTGGAAACGGAAATGAGAGAGACTCTTAGGGAAAGCAGAGTCCCAGTCAATCTATGCTTCCTATGAGGAAGTGTTTGGTCAGCACAGTTCTGCTGGTATAGTTTTTTCTTTGAATTTCTTCCCCACACACCACCCAACCTAATACTGTTTCACTAACTTTCTCCACTAAAATACAAACAGCTAAGCATGTCTTTGTCACACAGTTTTCATACAGGATTTGTATTAATCAATACAGGAACTGTATACAGTCTTAACACTTAACAACATTTCTCTGTATTAGTTTTGCTCCTTATAGCCTATGTCCAGCTAGCCATAGTTCAAAACTCCATTTAAATGTGGGCAAGGTTGTACAATCCACTCTGTGGGAAATAATGTATCACATAAAAAGAACTTTTGAATACTGTACTTTAGCCATTCTTCAGTGTTTGAATACAAGTACATATGCTTTAACATAAAATGTCAGCTTATTTTAAGCAAGATAATGTGCATAGTACAAACAAATTAAAATCGA
This sequence comes from Protopterus annectens, assembly GCF_019279795.1. Lineage (NCBI taxonomy): Eukaryota > Metazoa > Chordata > Ceratodontiformes > Protopteridae > Protopterus > Protopterus annectens. The sequence continues at coordinate 685,964,207 of NC_056737.1, read as the reverse complement.
CATGGTGGTACTAAAACAATCACTAAATAAAAATGAGTAGGCTTATGTTGTTAAATTAAAATTCAGTAAAAGCTTACTACAGAAAGAAACATACACACACACCCACTGTACATTTTTCAGCATCAGCCTACTCAGTCCTGACTGGTCTTGGAGTATCCCACTGCCCCAATATTTATGGCAATAACAGCACTTGATTATAGCAAATTATTAAGTACATGGACTTCAAGAGGTGACCCCATGCAGAGTACTTTAGCATGGATTCCAGCCTGAGTACACCTCCCTCAGTTAAAAAAAAAATATCTGAAGACTAACCTTGTAGCTTGTCTTCAATTCTAGCTGTATTGATAAAACAAGATTACATCACTTCACAGGGATTGAGAAAGACATTCTGTGCAACATAAACCTTTACTTTGCTATTACTTTGCTTTTTACTATATTTTATACTGTGCATACTGCAGCTGTGGCTGTAGTGAGGCAGAAATCACCATATTATAGAGCTTTCTGCCCTTCTCTGCTGGGTCTACAGCTACATCTAGTCCTGCCTGTCTGCAGGGTGAAGGTCATCCAACAGGAGAAATCCAGTAAGGTTATGTCAAGGCCTCTGGTGGTGTCACTGTGTTGGGGGGGTGCCATCTCTCTTTCCCTATTGAGATATCACTGGTAGATCAGAGTAGGTTACCCAGCCAGGTGTTAGAAGATGCAATTACAACATTGGTGGGCATTTGGCTTGACACCTATATTGGGTTCCTGGAAAATGCCCTTGTCTAACTGGCAAACACACAGTACTGCCTGGATCTGTTTCAGGCCAGTGCCTGGGTTGATTTGGGAGGATAAACACAGAAGTGAATAACCTCTGACCCCGCCCCATTGTATTCCCTTTCCTTGTGCTTCACTTCCCCTCCCCTCTCTGTAGTCAAACTCTACCCATCACTATTTGTCCTCCCTCTCTCTGTGTCTCTCCTTAATGTTCCCCCCACTTCTGTGGCAAAACCTTCCCTGATGGTCTTTGTGTTCTGTTTATCTAAACAATGTAAGAAACTTATCTGTGTGGAAGATTTTCAGTCCATATATCTCTAGTTAATCACTGTATATTAATCAAATCAGACAATAGTAATAGAAATAGCGAACTTAAGCTCGTCTTAAATCAAAACAAAACAAACAATAATAATAGAAAATATAAAATTGTACTCTATTTTTGTTTTACTTGGATCGCTTGTCTGTGTACTTAATAAAGGATTTTCGACTGGAAACAGACTGCCTGCCTTGCTTGGATTACTTTCGAATACTTAGTAATGCTGTACAATTATATATTTTCTATTATTATTTTTTGTTTTGTTTTGGTGTGACTTAAGACGAGTTTAAGTTCGCTACTTCTACTACTGTTGTCTGATCTGATTAATATACAGTGATTAACTAGAGATATATGGACTGAAAATCTTCCACACAGAGGTTTCTTACATTGTTTTGTTTTTGGACCCACTACACTTGTTTAGTGGGTTGTTTTGAGACTTCCGGGATACCACGGAGATTACTTGTTTTGTGTTCTGTTTATCCATCCCTGTTACCATCTTTATGCATACTTTCCTGCTCATACAATTCACCTTACTTCCCTCTCTACCTATTTTACAAAAAAAAAATAGCAATCTCACTCTTGCCTTCCTCTTGCCTTTCTGTGTGTTTCTCTTCTTGCTTTGCCCTTTTTGACTAATGTATAGTTCCTTTTCCTTCCCATTAATGGTAATAAATTGGTGTGGACTTACTATGGCTCTTTGCAGTCCTTGTAGCAGTGTGAATGTGCACATGTGAAGGAGCATGATCATAGGTTCATAGGTTCATAGGTTCATACTAGGCTATCTGCCCTAGGGCATTTATAAGCCTAGCCAGAATGTGTTTGGCTTTCATCACCCATTTTAAATTTATTTTGCTATGCCATTTTTCGAGATTAGTATACTGTGCCTCTGTCTAACAGTGACACAGAAGTGATACCCGGGGTAAACCTACGATCTCCCATCCACTCATCAAGATTCCTCTTGAAGAGAGTCAATGAGGGACTCTGCCTAACCTGGACTGGGATTTTATTCCAGAGTGAAGGGAGCCTCTGGGTTATGAATCTGTCCCTCCAGCATGTCCTATTTATTTCAGTGCTGAGGTTCAAGTCTCTCCGGCACGTAGCTCAATGGGATTTGGATTTTCTGAGGTGCAGCATGTCCATTAATTACGGGTTGGACATGGCTTTATACATCAGGCACAGATCGCCTCTGAACAGGCGGTATGCCACTGAGTAGAGCTGGAGTTTCTTTAACCAGGCAGCATATGGCATCTGTTTGAGCCCTTTGATCCTCTTGGTGAGGTACTTTTGGGGTCTTTCCAGATGCTGCAGGTGTCTGGTAAGGTACATCCCAAAAGGGGCATTGTACTCAATTCTGGGCCTGATGAGGGATGAGTAAAGAGGAACGATGACCTCCCCTGATCCAGATGTGAATCCCTTCATGATTAGGTGGGCTATATAAAATGTTTTTCTAACCACTTTGGCCACGTGGGTGTCAAATGAGAGATTGCTATCAACTTGGGTCCCCAGGTCCCTAATTACTTCTTCTGTACTTAATGGATTACCACCTATGTGGTAATTTGTGGGCACTTTGTTTTGCCAAAGGGATGACTATACACTTTTTGGCATTTAGCTTGAGGCCATGGCTCTGGCACCAGTTGTCTGTTCCTATGAGGCCCTTTTGAAGGATGCTTGTGTCGGCTGGAGAGTCGATTATGGCGCCCAGTTTGCAGTCATCTGCAAACTTGGTCAGCCACAGTCCTTCCATGTTGGCCTGTACCTCCGAGAAATATATACCGAACAAGAGAGGTCCCAGGACTGAGCCTTGTGGGACACCACTTGTAACTGGTTTGGAGTCTGACATGGCTCCAGCAATTCTAACCATGTGGGTTCTGTCCTTGATCCAGTTTGCAATCCATCTAGTGACATAGGGGTTTATATTTAAGCTGGTGAGCTTATCTATAATGCCCGAGTGGGGTATTGTATCAAAGGCTTTTGCGAGGTCCAGGTAGGCTGTGTGGACCACCTTCCCCTTGTCAATGGCCTTGGTGACTGTTTCAAAGAAATCAACCAGGTTTAAGAGGCAGGATCTGCCCTTAACAAAGCCGAACTGGGTAGGATCCAGTGTCTGTAGGTCCCCAATATCTTTATTTATGAGGTCCATGATGATCCTTTCCATAGCTTTGCAAACCAAGCTAGTCAGGCTTATGGGGCGATAGTTTCCAGGATCCGTTGAGGCACCACCTTTATGGAGAGGGACCACTGTTGCTGTACACCACTCTTTGGGCACATATCCTGTAGTAAGGCTGAGATTGAACAGTAGTTTTATGTTTGGGTTTAGCTCTTCTTGGAGTTCATGTAGGATGCAGCCGGGACACTGTCTGGTCCCATTGATGCTGTGTTTTTGCTTTGGAGAGGGGCTCTTACCTGAGCATCTGAGATGACAGGGGACAGCACTCTGCTGGGATAGATATTTGCCCTTTTGGTGGGGAGAAGTTTGCACTGAACCTGTCAGCTAGGATGTTGGCAATGTCTGTGGGTTCGTGTATTTTTGCCATTTTGGACTAATTCTGAGCATATCTGGGAATTACCACCCAGGTTCCTAACATAACTAAAGAAAGCCTTGTGATTATCCTTAGTGTCCTGTGCAATTTTTCTCTCGAAGCTGGCCTTAGAAAATTTTATGTGTGCCCGTAGTTTTTTGCTAATACTGATCAGTGATGCCTTCCCTTTTTGGGATTTTGCTCTATCATTTAGTAACTTCCTCCTTCTATTGTATAGTTTGTTTATGGCTGGGGTCCACCAGACAGGACGTCTGCCTTTGGTGGATTGGGTCTTGGTTTTATCTGGGATTGCATGATCCATGCATTCCTGAAGGTGTTCATAGAATGCGTTTATAAAGGATTATGCGGTCTGGGCCATATTTTCCACAGGCCTGGGGGCTTTTAAGGATTCCACCTCGGTTTTGAGGAGTGTGAAATTTTCTTTAGAGAAGTTTTTCACTGTGGTTTTCTTGGCAGGGGGTGGGGTCGGGATGTGAATATCCAGTGAGATTAGTTTATGGTCTGATCTTACCAGTGAGGGATGCACTTCTGGTCTGGACCATAGAGTCCCCATGTTGGTGATGATCAGGTCCAGTATTTTTTCCCCTCTTGTGGGAGTTGTAACAAGTTGTTCCATAGCATTTGAGTTTATAAATTCTAGGAACCTTTGGGCTAGGGTGTTGGAGCTAGAGTAATGCTCCCAGTCTATGTTTGGGTAGTTGAAGTCACCCAATATAATGGCGTTTGGAGAGACCTTCATATTTTCCAGTGTTCTCAGGAAGGCCGAGTGGGGTTCCTGGGTTTGGGAGGGTGGTCTGTAGCAGGCTATAAACTGGAAGGCAGTTTTACCCACTGTTAGTTGCACATGGATAGTCTCTGATGCTTCGTGCTTTGCCACCAACCTGGAGGTGTGGGTATCTTTGATGAATATCGATACTCCCCCTCCTTTTGTGGTTCGGTCCAAGTTTTGGGGACGAAAAGCATGGTATGAGGTATAACCTGGTAGTGCTGGGGTGCACTAGGGAGCCCTGAACCAGGTTTCTGTTACTGCACAGATATCGATGTTCTCCATGCTAAGGAGAGTTTTGAGTGCATGCATCTTGAGGTTTAGACTTCTGGCATTGAGTAGCATTACTCTTAGTTTCTTATCCCTTGTGATACCTATGGAGGTGGGTTTGTCTTTTGAGCCTTGCCTAAAAAAGGCACTATGGGGGTAGCAAGAGCCTTTGCCAATATCCGAAAGCCCAGGGGTGACAGGTGCAAGCCGTCCCTAGTGAAGCATCGTGGCTTGTCGAGCATATCACCCCAAGCTGACAGGCATTGGATCCCCTTTGAATGACACCAGTACTTAAGCCAATTGTTGAAATTGATCATCTTGTCTTCATATTGTGGCATCATTCTTGGTGAGGGTAAGATGCTACTCAAGGTCAGGGTCATACCAGCCTGGGCTACATGCTCAGAGAGCTCCTCTATGTCTCTTTTCATGTAGTCCAGGGAAGTGCGTCTCAGGTCATTCACACCAGCATGGACAATGACTGAGTCATATTTGTACTAGCCTTGGAGTGACCTGAGTGCTTGTGTTATGTGGCGGAACCTAGCGTCCGACAGGCTGCTCACCATGACCCTCTCCTTGTTCAGCCTGGTGAGCGGGACGTCAGTGTGCCTGACGATAGAGTCACCTATTACAAGTGTATCAGGTGTGTTGTTTAGTCTTAAGGGCTGTGACTGTTCGGCACACTGGCTTTGTGAGATATGTGTTGCACGTGTTTTGTTTTGGGGTAGCGGTTGCTTGGGTGTCTGCTTTGGATGTCTCTGCTGCTTAGGCAGATCTTTATTTAGAGCCTCCGAGTATGTTTTTGTGTGATTATGTGTTTGGTTTGCTGTCGTGGTAGGTCTATGTGAGACTGGAATTGTAGTGAGTGTGGTTTCCTTCTCCTCCTGACTGGTTATGCCAGTACTGAGTTGAGAGAGCTTAGCCTCCAGTTTGGCTATATGGTTGCATCTCTCACATGTGTTGGAATTTTTTGGGAGGAGGAGAGGGTTGTTTGTGTACATGAGGCAGTTGTAACATTGCCTCAAGATTCCCAAATTCACCAGCTGGACCAGAAAGGAGATTGACAACTGACTTTTGGACATGCTAGAATAATATTGGGAATTCCTTTATAATTGAAAACAAGGGCCAGTGGGGAGTGAGGGTGTAGTGCTTTTAATTTTTAGTGCTGACTTATATAATTGCTTTAGTGAGCAAGTGCCAGGTAACTTAAGTGCAATGTGTTACAGGTAACTTAAATGCAAAAACGACAAACAGTAACTTTCTTTCAAGTGAAACAAGGAAATAAGTACAGTAAGCAATGCAGATATCACTACTGATCCACAGAAGTGCTGAGAAGCCGCGTATTAGGTGGAATTAGAGTTCCAGGGAAATAACAAGCAAACAAACAACAAGCATATAAACAAAGCTAGATTCAGCAGGCCTGGATCTAGTCTATGCTATAGCAAACAAGGTGTACCAATTTCAGTAAGATATAGTTCAAATATTCAGGCACTATAAACCTTTAACCAGAAATTCCCAGCTCAGAAGGGCAGAGTCCAGCCTCTTCTCCCACAAGAGTGCAGACCACGAACCTTCTTAATGTAAAATAACTGGCCTGAAGCCCAAGTGCTTAAACCAGAACTAATACACTTTAAGAATAACAGACACTGAGCTCTCAATCAGCAGTTCCCAACTTAGAAGGATGAAAGTTACCTGTCCTGCCACCACAGTGCATGCCACAAACCTTCCTAATGTAAAACAACTGGTCTGAAGCCCAAGTGCTTAATCCAAAAGACTTAGAATGATAGCTACACTTTAATCAAGTTATTACCAAGCAGTAATAAATACAATTGAATACTTTAGAGAATGCCTGGATTAGTGCTCAAGTTACACAAACAAAGCTAGATCCAGCAGGCCCGAATCCAGTCTATGCCACAGCAAACAAGGCGCACCAACTTCAGTAAGAAGCAGTTCAGATATGCATGCACTATAAGCCTTTAACCAGAAATTCCCAGCTCAGAAGGGCAGAGTCCAGCCTCTCCTCCCACAAGAGTGCAGACCACAAACCCTCTTAATGTAAAATAACTGGCCTGAAAGCCCAAGTGCTTAAACCAGAATTAATACACTTTCAGAATAACAGACACTGAGCCCTCAATCAGCAGTTACCAACCTAGAAGGATGTAAGCTACCTGTTCTGCCACTACAGTGCAGACCACAAACCCTCTGCAAAACAACTGGTCCGAAGCCCAAGTGTTTAAACCAAAAGGCTTAGAATGAGTTACACCAAGCAGTAATAAATACAATTGAGTACTTTTAAGATGATGCAAAAGTAAAATAAAGTAGGTAGAAACACAAGTACAGTAAAAGCAGATGAAATTTTTTTTTTTCTGAACAAGTGCTGAGATCAAAGAAACAGATTTGAGTGCTGAAACTAGAAAACTGGCTAGTTATAAGAAAAAAACTAAGCTAGAAGGCTTCCCTCCAACACAGAAGGACTTGGGGGCTCAGAAGCCTACAAATAGTCTATACCACTTGAGAGGAAAGGCAGGAAACAAGCTTAATTTTTTTTCTGTTTCCCAGATGCTCTCTTTGTACACAGTAGGAGTGCCTGAAATCAGAATATGATCTCACTGCACTCAGTTGAGTGAGCAAATGAGATGGGCCCAGAAGGAGTATCCAAACACAAATTTACAAGAGGGGTGGGCAGTTTCAAGGCCACTAAGATTAACACCAAAACAAAAACAGGGAGGGTGGGTGGGACTAACTGAAGAGCAGAGTCAAAACTTCCAGTTCAGTTAATATTCCTGCAACACAGTTAAAATCAATTTAAATACTGTATGTTTTGAAAAAAAAAGTGCAGATACAGGTACTTAAATTCTCTTATACGTCCAGTTGAATACAGCTATACTTCATGCATGATACTATATTCTTTTGGTCACATAGCTGTCATCGGGTTCCTATCAGTTGACCGAAGACGCAGGTTAGCGAATGTGACTTGGTCGAGCTGTAAATGCTGAAATGGCAAAATATTGAAGCAGCACGTAAACAAATTCTTTCCCTGGGCAATAATTCACTTGGCTGCTTTGGTAGTTTGCCGTTTTTGGCACTGTAGTGTGGTCTCGGAGTTGGAATATTTAAGTAGGGGGGTGCCCCCCCACATTGGGGGTGGGGGGGTGAAGCCCCCCGCTTATGTTTTTTTTTTTGGTTTTTTTTGGAACAGCGATTTTTTTTTTCCCTTTGAAAAAAATCACTGTCCTTACAGTTCGGTTTTGTAAGCTTTCATGTACATGGGGTCGTTTAATCACCGTTCGCTAACCTAAGCATTCGGTGATCTAATATAGACCCCTGTCATCATGCAATGATGATCTTTACATTGTCTGAGTAGTCTTTATAGGTTTGTACGTAATTACTACAGTAATAATCTTAGGGAGAATTTTTAACTTTGGCCATGCTTCCCAAGGGTAAGAATAAAACCCTGTGCTTTGCGTTTGTAAGGTAAACACCTTAACCATTAAGCCAGCCCCAACTAAGAGCTATTTGTAAAGTGAATTTCAACCATGCATTAGCTGTCCTATTTCTGTAAGTTTATTGCACTTACACCTTGTGCCACAGGGAATGTTAAAAAAGGCACTCATCTAACATGGGGCTTGAACCCACAACACTGAGATTAAGACTCATACTCTGAGCTAGCCTTCCTTGTGCATTCTTTAATTAGTTATTTTCCATTGCACTGTTTGCCTCCGAATACATAGCTAATTAATTTTGAACCATATCACGTTCCTTTGTCATACTAATTACTCACTGAGATGCTGCATACCTGATGTTTCTGAAGCCCTGAGATAAGTCTTGCAACTTAGTTCTGCTTCAATAGCCAAGGGCCAAAGAACTGTATCTGTTTCTTATGTATCACACTGTCTCCTAGGACAGTACACTAATTTTTTTTAACACTGCATACCTGGCAATGATACTGTATTCCGATACTGCTTTTGTAAAGTGCCATTAATAAAGCTTGTGCAAATTAGTGCTTTTATTTTTATTGATCCGTATTCTTTCATCTGTCAGGACTGCAAAGTGCATATAATGCATACAGTTCCCACTTAGAAATTAATTTATAGATTTCTTTCAAGGTAAACGGCTTACTGTAACTTTTCACAGATCACAGAAGGTTACCTCTAGCTGTCTTTTCTTGTTGACAGCCACAGAGGAGGTGTTATCTGAAACACAAAGACCCTTAACTGCTGCCCATTTCATGAACACAATTTCATCTCATGGGATTCCTTCAGCTTTCCTTTTGCTTCTTTTGACAGCTTCATGGTGTCTCAGTTTTTACTAAGAAACCGCAATGCTAGTCAGTTGCTCTATTTGACTTTGCCAATGAAACAAAATGACCATTAAGGTTTGATAAAGTACAGTTAAATGACCTTTTTAAAGGACTCATTCCATGACCTGAATACAAGATCTTGTGTGTCTTTAAGTGAAACATGCAAATAAGACATATGTACACATGAAATGTTTTATCCAGAGGCATTTGAAAAATGAGAAACAATGTGTTTTTGTGGAGTTTTCAGTAAGCATACATTTTTCAGACAAAAATCATAAACGTTTTCCACTCAGTTTTGCTGTGTAGCTTTCAATTAGGAATCATAATTGCCTTGTTTTGCTTTTGAAATGTAAAGAAAAATAAAATTACTTCGGTGTGGAACACAAAAGCTTCAATGTACTTTCAAGTCATGATTTATTTTTCGTAAGACATTTTGGAAGTCTGTAATAAATGTATATGTACAAATGAACAAGTCTCATATTATTTAGAATGATTAAGCTTGTGACCAGTGAAGTGGAGAACAAAATATTGTCACAATAGGATGAAATGGAATATAGCATGTTTCTTGATGCTTAAGTGTGGCATCCTCTGCATGAATGATTTAATTGTCAAGCGTCATTTGCTAGAAATTCAACCCATTGAGGATCAGAGCTCCTCTTATGCCACAGTGATACTGGCAATAAAGTATTTTCCTCCTTCGAGTTGGCATGACCACAACATTGGTATTATATATGCACACACACACACAGATATATACATTTACATGTTATGGAGGACAGAGACAGGTGATCAGGCTGCTGCAGATCTGAAGGTAGGGTGTGTGTGCTGCAGAGGACAGAATCACTAGAGGATCAGATCTGGTGTGTGTGTGTGTGTGTGTGTGTGTGTGTGTGTGTGTGTGTGTGTGTGTGTGTGTGTGTGTGAAATGCCCCAGTTGCTACATGGTGGTGGGTAAAGAATAAGGCTTGAACCCTATACCTTGGGCTCAGGTGACAAGAGCCTGAATTCCCTACCCACTACCATTTGTAAAACATTTGCAGATTTTTGCCTCATATTTGTTCTGTTCTGTTTCTCATAAAATCTATGGTTTCTGTATTTTTGTTACCTAACACAGCCAATAGTGCAGTGGTGCAGTGGTAGCACTGTTGCCTGCCAGCTACAGATTGTCTAGTTTGATTCTTGGCTGGGGTGCCTTCTGTGTGGAGTCTGCATGTTCTCCATGGGTTTGCTTTGGTGTCCTCAATGGATATCTGTCCCTATTTTTTGGACTGTATTCCCCCATTATTGGCTTCATCCAGGTTTTTTGTGCCAAGGTTGAGAGCTATTGAGATAACTGAACTCACTAAATATGTTTGGGGGCTGTATTCCCCCATTATTGGCTTTGTTCAGGTGTTTTGTGCTAAGATGTTAACAGCTATGGTGAGAACTGAATTCACTAAATGGTAGCCATTTAAGTTTCAGTCTTCCTTTCTTTCCTAAAACAGATGATATGGCATAGTGGTATGTTGTTCTTTTTTGCACGGGGTCCTGGGTTCAACACTTGGCAGTGAAATGTATGGTGGTTACACAGCATTTTATTCTAACAACTTTCCAACATTATACAAGCAATGTTTAAAATGTGTCCCTATTTTTTGGTCCCCCCCCAAATTTTGGATTTTTCCAGATTTCTTGTGCTTCCAAGTTCAGAGATGCAGCTGAGTGTCAAATAGATTTTACAAGAAGCTGAGAAGTGCAGGGGAACAAAAGTTTAGTGCTGCTTATACATAGTCTGCTTATGTTGTTAATAGCACAATAGGTAGTGTGCTTGCTTTTGATGCAGAAGGCTGTGGGTTCTACTCCCACAGTAGGTAGATGCATTGCTCATACTGTACTGTATTGTAAAGGGGGTGGATGCTGCAGTCCTTTTTGGTGAAGATACCTAGTAACTATGAGCCTGTTATCAGTTTGCCTTCCACTCCCTATTGCAATATTACTAGCTTATCGTTTTTTTTTTAATGCAACTTAGGCAATTTATTCCTCATGGGTAACAGGCACTTTATTTGTAGATGAAACAATGAAATATAAAGTTGTTTGCTAACAGCAACCTTTTCATTAGTTACAGATTTCTTTAATGTGGAATTATTTAGATGACTTTTACTTCTTCAGAGATTGTGCATATTTACTGATACTGATGGACTGTAGACATTTGAGTAGACTTTTATGATAGAAATGTTCTGAATAGGCCAGTTTTGTCATTATTGGTGCATACATTTTGTTTCATTGTTTACTGGAAAAATGTTCTAAACTGGGCAATTTTGTCATTATTGGTGCATGCATTTTGTTTCATTGTTTACTGGAAAAATGTTCAAAACAAATTTAAAACACCCTCTAACAACTGTACTATATTGTACAAGGAATATAATTTAATACAATCAGGAAGGTGTATCAAAGACCATGTGTATGTTTCTTGTGCAAGGGGTGTATGATTTGAAAACAGCCCAAAGTTAATCTTTATCTGCCACTGGCAAAATGTATTTTTTTAATGTGGGTTTCAATGCTGTTTCAATGAATGTGAGTTTCAAGGTCAGAGAAGATTTAATGCTAAGTCTGTTTTCATTGTGAGATTGCATTGCTTTATTTAGCAGACGTCTTAGTGTTTGTGCTGTAAAATGCAAAATAAAACTTTCAAATGAAGTCCAAATCATTGTAGAAGTAAAGCAGTATGCACGTTAGTGTTTATGGTAAATAGGGTGAAATAGCCAAGTAATGGTTCATTGGAATGGATGCAGGGGGGAGGCTCCATTCGACCATGATTTTGTGAGGGGGAAGGGAGGCAAACTCAAAGACAGCCCTAGCTGAATTATACCTCTCAACTGTCCAGATTTTTACAGAATGAATAGATTTTTTTTATTTTTGGTTTGTTCCTCATAAAATGTGTGGTTTTCTGGCAAATAATTTAGGAATCAAGTCACTAACTAATGACAGACACTGAGTTTCAGACTTCATAACCTTCAGAAAAATGCATGCTAATGTAAAACATGTTATTCTATCAATTGTCTCAGTTTATACAACAATTTATAGTACTGTTTATATGTTCCCCCAGTATATTTGACCTTGTCCAGATTTTCTGCATTAACAGGTTGAGAAGTACATTCAAATAAATTGCTTTATAGAATTAGGCATATCCAGACCTCTCAACTGTCCCCAATTTTGGCTCAAAATGTTCCTCTTCCCCTAATAATCCCACCGCAAAATGGCAATTTTGGAAGAAAACATGGAGGGCTTACAATTAAGAAATAACTGTAATAATCAAAGTTATAGATTACTTTTATTTCAGAAATGCATGTAGATTCTTTTATTTTGTCAGCTGCTCAAGTTAGCAGTAGTAATATTAAAAAAAGTGTCCCTTCTTTGACAGGTTCCCAGCTGTATTGTGTCATTATTTTATATTTTTAAATCACATTTTTGGTCCATTTTTCATAAAATTATGTTTTTTCGGCAAATTAGTGGCAAATCATTAAAGACTGAAGTTAGAAAATAATGACAGACATTTGAGTTTCAGATTTCATACCTTTCAGAAAATTCATACTAATGCAAGACCTACTATTCTATTATCTTTCTAAGTTCATAAGAGCAATATTTAAAAATTGTCCTTATTTTTGGGCCTTTGTCCCACTTCTATGTATGGCTCTGTCCATATTTCTTGTTTTGAGGTTGAGAGGTATGACAAATGTGTCAGGGCCATCACAGTCAGCCAGAGACATTTCTAATTGTTACATACTTGTTGCACCCCACTCCCCCATGTAGTGACTCTGGATGTGTCCAAGCAAAGCAAGGAGCAATTATGCAATGTAAATGTGCAGAATATCCCCCCATACAAGGTAGACACACATGCTACTTTTATTCTGCCCTTGATTTTGCAGAATGTTCTGGTTTCTGTCATATTTTTATACTGTTGATTTATGCTTATTATTACTCAGAAAGTACCTGTTGCTCTGTGTTTAATTAGCAATGCTTTAATGACCATGTAAGCTTGTCTGAGATTGTAAGATGCAAGTAAGCTTTAATAAGCATACTGTTAAAGAATTGCCAACACTGAAAGCCTTTCTGTTGTTGCCATGTAGAGAATGCTTACATAACTAGATAATGTATAAGCCTTGGGTATTGAAATGCATATGACGGCATTTGTAATAAAGGCAGGATTACATTATTTTAAGAAGCTCATTACATTTGTTGGAGACTTGCAGTCATCTTTGCAGGCTTTACCTGTAAACCAAACAGAATGCCAATCTATCATTTGTAGTCCATTACCTATACAGTAATCCTTTAAGCAATGTATCTTGAGCTTGTTTCTTGTTTGCTTTTCATTTTTTACTTTGAGTGTGTTTTCCCCATGAAACAGGTAGATAGTTGTCAGGCAGCAGGTCTTTTTTGGATAAGAAACATTTTTACAAGTGGGGGTATCACAGAGATTGCTTCTTTCAGCATGTTACTTGGTGCTTTAATAAAGCTGAATATAAATTACAATTAGAACTGCAGTGCAAGGAGAAGTGGTTTGAGTTGAGTGCTGCTTGTTTTTCTTATACTTGATTTTGACTGGCATTCCAGTAATGTATTTAAAAAGTAATTCATTTTTTTATGCCTCACAACCTTTTTGTTTCCATCTAGATATTAAATAAGCTGTCATGCAGCCAATGCATTGAAATATTTTTTTTTCTTTTACACTTCATTTTGTTTTGATTTGACTCTCATAATGATGGTTTGGCACCCAGGGCAGCATATTTTATTAAAGTTACAGTTTTTGTGGTTTTGATCATAGCCCCTCCCCTTTCTAGTTGACCACACCCCTTCCCATTGACTCACCCATTCACCTATCTCCTGCAGTCCCCGTTTGATTTGAAGTCACCAGCCACCACTGGCCTAAGTACTTCAGAAAGGGGAGAGAATTTGTTCACAAAGAAAAGGGGTTCTGAAACCAACCTTCTCCATTTCATTTTTCCTAATGAACTTCTCATGTTGAATAGAAACACTACATTTCCTTTTGTAGCTTGTGTTTCTCTTCAGCTTATTTAAAGCTTCCCTTATATGTTCCATACTATATCCACGCTTTAATAATATTTTCTTAACTAGATCAAATTCCCTCTCCAACATCTTTTTATCAGAAGTATTGGTCATTATTCTTCTAAACTCACCATAAGAAAGAGATTTTTTTCAAATGACCAGGATGAGCACTGCCAGCTTCCAAAAAGCTATCTGCAGCCGTATCCTTATGGTATGGTTTATACTGAAAAATACCCCTTTCATCTACATAAAATTCAACATCCAAGAATTGCATTCTATTCCTACTAATTCTATAAGTAAATTCCAAGCCACAAGTATTTTAGCCAAGTAATTTCATGAATTGATCATACTCACTAATCTCCCCCCAGCACACAAAAATCAAATCGTCAATGAACCTTTTGAACATGATCACACAGTCCTTAAAAAAAATCTGTAATATACATAAACATATTTTCAAAATGTGCCATGAACAAAACTGCAAGGGATGGGGTAAAAGCCACCTTCATTGCAGTTCCTTCCAATTGCAAATAATAATCATCTTCAAAAACAAAATAATTGTGCATTAAAGCAAATTCTAACAACTGACAAATGTAAGTGGTTTTTGGTCCTTCACCCAACATTTTAACCACTGCTTCCAGGCCGATCTCGATATTACTATTACTGTACCAGGACTTGACATCCACACAGGCAAGATAAAGGCTTGGATCCCACTGAATCTTTTTTATATTTTGCAACACATGAGAGGTATTTGTAATATATGATTGCACTCTAGGGAGATATATCTTTAACTGAGAGTCCAAAAAGATGCCTGTGTTCTGTAAAAAAGAACCCACCCCTGAGACTATCAGTCTACCAGGGGGTTTAGTCATTGATTTTTGAATTTTTGGAATGACAAAAAACTTGACATCTTTCAGATGTTTTAAATACAGCTTTTTATCATCCCCATGAGCAAAAAATCTCAGTCTTTCTCCTCTTTCTAATAACTCCAACAACCTCCCATTAAATTGTTTTATTGGGTTACTTGGTTACTTTTTGTAAACCTTGTCATCAAGCAACAATTCCACGGCCATATTGTTATGCTTTCTTTTATTCAGAATCACCTCTCTTTTATTCAGAATCACCCAATTTCCATCTTTATCTGCATCTGTGAATGCATATTGGTCAGTAACAGTACGTAGCTGTTTAAGAGATGACCATTGTTCTTTACTCAAATTCCATGATTTACAGCTTGATAAATACTCATAGTATGCAAATTAAATCTATTTACAATGTGCACATTCAAAGACATTGATTGCATTTGTATTCTTCGGGGGTACAAAAGGACTAGTATAGGGCACCTTGAGTATTTTGTAGTTTTCCATACCCAGTGGAAAAACAAACATTAGTTACACTACTTATTTCAGACATGTCTTCCACACTCTCATTACAAACATCAGTTACACTACTTATTTCAGACATGTCTTCCACACATTCATTACAAACATTAGTTACACTACTTACTTCAGACATGTCTTCTACACATTCATTACAAACATTAGTTACACTACTTACTTCAGACATGTCTTCCACACATTCATTACAAACATTAGTTACACTACTTACTTCAGACATGTCTTCCACACATTCATTACAAACATTAGTTACACTACTTACTTCAGACATGTCTTCCACGCATTCATTACAAACATTAGTTACACTACTTACTTCAGACATGTCTTCCACACATTCATTTCAAACATTAGTTACACTACTTACTTCAGACATGTCTTCCACACGTTCATTTCAAACATTAGTTACACTACTTACTTCAGACATGTCTTCCACATGTTCATTACAAACATTAGTTACACTACTTACTTCAGACATGTCTTCCACACGTTCATTTCAAACATTAGTTACACTATTTACTTCAGACATGTCTTCCACACGTTCATTACAAACATTAGTTACACTACTTACTTCAGACATGTCTTCCACACATTCATTACAAACATTAGTTACACTACTTACTTCAGACATGTCTCCCACACATTCATTACAAACATTAGTTACACTACTTACTTCAGACATGTCTTCCACACATTCATTACAAACATTAGTTACACTACTTACTTCAGGCATGTCTTCCACACATTCATTACACACATTAGTTACACTACTTACTTCAGACATGTCTTCCACACATTCATTACAAACATTAGTTACACTACTTACTTCAGACATGTCTTCCACACATTCATTACAAACATTAGTTACACTACATACTTCAGACATATCTTCCACACATTCATTACAAACATTAGTTACACTACTTATTTCAGACATGTCTTCCACATTTTCATTATCAGAGTCCCACACAACAAATGGATTTTCATGAAGAGATGTCCAACAAAGAATCTTCCATAAAATCATTATTTGAATCAAACAAGGTGCTTACTTCATTCTCCTGTGAGCAATGTTGTTTTTTAGCGCAAAAAACACTCTCAAATTGAGTTTTCTACAAAACACTTTAATTTCATTAATAAATTCAACTAATGAAGGAAAAAATGTTGGCACATATTTCGTACCCTTAAGCAAAACACTTGTCGCTGCCTCAGACAACACCAAATCAGAAAATTCATAATGTCAAAACTTTTGTTTGCATTATTCACTTCATTCCCAATCATGTCCCTCAGAACAAACGTGCCAGGAAAAACACAACATTCAGATGACAAACGAACCAAAGGAGGGTTAAAATCAAAGTTATAGTCATTCACCCTCTGTGGCAACAAATTCACTTCTCGGTTCTCTGGGAAAGTACTATTAAATGGCTGAGCGGAACATACCTTAAACTGCCCCGCTAGACAGTTTAATTCCTTCTCCCCTTTCCCTAGAACCTCCTTTCTTTTCCTTTCACCTGATTCTGGTCTTCCAAAACTTCGCCATCATCTGCTTGAATTCATACTCAGATTTGAGCATGAACAGTAGTCCACTCAAGCTACAAGAAACCTGGCTTGGAGACGGTGGGAGATTCCTCAAGATTGGAAACATGCACTTATTAAACCTGTCTTTAAGAGGAAGGGGAGTAGGACAAACCCAGAGAAATATGGAACATTAAAGTTAATATTGGATAAGTTATTGTCAGAATGGATAGGTTGGAACTTGAAACCATATATCAACATGCATATGTTGAAAATAGATCTATTACCACCTGTAACATGATGTTCTATAGCAATATAATAACAGCTATAAATGGAAACTTGTGCTGTGGTGGAATTTATATAGATTTAACTTCAGCATTTGACATGGTGATACACAAACCACTGATCAATAAATTAGCACAACTAGGTATTGATGTACTCTTGATAAGATGGATAGCTGCATGGCTTAGAAATAGGACCTGGCAAGTATCATACAGCAACTGAACAGGTGAAATCATTGATTACAGTCAGTGTGTCCCACAGGGCTCTGTCCTAGCCCCTTACTTGTTTAGATTGTATCTTTTAGACCTCAGTTTTTCATCTAAGGTATTCTACAGTCTATATACAGATGACCTATAATTGGGTAAACTGGTTACATGTGTTACAGATAAGGCATGTCTGCAAAATAACATCACTAAATTGACCATTTGGGCACAGGAGGATAATATGCTGATAAATACATCAAAAACTAAGCATGTGAGATTTAGGAGACATAAATTGAAAGGTGAATATTCAATACAGCACACAGTGATTGAAACTGTAGACTCATTTAAGGACCTGGGTTTATGGGTAGATCCAGCTCTGAGTTTTTCTAATTATATCAACCAACTGGTTAATGTTAGTTATAGAACTATAGGATGTATAAAACGATTTATAAAGTCTAGGGAATCAAAAATTATGAAATCATTGTTTCTTAGTTACATTAGACCCAACCTTGAGTATGGAATAACAATACAGAAACCCTATAAGAAAACAAGCATGAGTAAACTGGAAAGAGTATAGTGGAGATATACCAAGGGCATCCATGGATGTGAACATTCAAGTTCTTATGAAAGACTAAAATATCTGAACTTGTACAATGTCTCTTACAGATATTTAAGAGGATATCTTATCCAGGTATATAGGGCATTTAAAGACAACTACCTCTGGGAATGCTTGGGGTTATCAAAAAGTACCAGAGAATCATCAGACAACCTATGTAGAAGATTCTAAAGGAATGAGAAGTGTACTAATTTGTTCTCTGACAGAGTAGCTGATGAATGAACAGACTACTAAATTACATTAAAAAAGTACTAGTTTAGATATTTTTAGGAACAGCCTGGACACATTATGGGAACAAGTGTTTTGGTATTCTGACAAGCTAGAAGGGCATTGATGCCCGTGCTTGAAATATTTGTATGTAAGTATGTACGTATGTGGGTTTCAAGTGCTTGAGACTCCAGCACTTGTTGAACACCTGTATCAAAGTACCAATGTGCCGATGTGTATAGTAACACAAACATTTAAAAGTAATGTAAATGTGTATTATCTATAAAAATATATTCCTATATTACTTCATCTACTAAAACAGTGAAATATAATATCAATAATGATCTTTTAAGCCAGGAGAAAACAATATTCCAGTGTTTGTTATCCAAAACTTCTCTTTTTTTATCTGAGTTTCAGGGTCAGTCATACCTGCTACAACTGTTTGTCACCCTGTCGATGCCTAGAAAAACAAAATGGGCCTGTTTATGTTTAAGAGAAGCCTTGAATAAAGCTGTTGCATGGGTTCATATCAATGTATATTAGGATTATTCTGTATTTTTTATTTAGTGCATACTTATCATTATGATATAACTGATATCTGATATGCCCTTGCAACTCCCACTCTAATATCACCCACCCCATCCACCCACTACCTTTCTTTCCACACCACTAACTACCTGGATTATAGCAAGCTCGGATGCTCATAAGTATAACTACTTATTATACCGCAGGAACTTCTTATTGTAACAATTGTTAATATCTGTTATGTACTTCGTAGACAACTAGAATCTTTATAATCTGCGAAGTAAACATATTTTCAAAATGTGCCATGAACAAAACTGCAAGGGATGGGGTAAAAGCCACCTTCATTGCAGTTCCTTCCAATTGCAAATAATAATCATCTTCAAAAACAAAATAATTGTGCATTAAAGCAAATTCTAACAACTGACAAATGTAAGTGGTTTTTGGTCCTTCACCCAACATTTTAACCACTGCTTCCAGGCCGATCTCGATATTACTATTACTGTACCAGGACTTGACATCCACACAGGCAAGATAAAAGCTTGGATCCCACTGAATCTTTTTTATATTTTGCAACACATGAGAGGTATTTGTAATATATGATTGCACTCTAGGGAGATATATCTTTAACTGAGAGTCCAAAAAGATGCCTGTGTTCTGTAAAAAAGAACCCACCCCTGAGACTATCAGTCTACCAGGGGGTTTAGTCATTAATTTTTTAATTTTTGGAATGACAAAAAACTTGACATCTTTCAGATGTTTTAAATACAGCTTTTTATCATCCCCATGAGCAAAAAAATCTCAGTCTTTCTCCTCTTTCTAATAACTCCAACAACCTCCCATTAAATTGTTTTATTGGGTTACTTGGTTACTTTTTGTAAACCTTGTCATCAAGCAACAATTCCACGGCCATATTGTTATGCTTTCTTTTATTCAGAATCACCTCTCTTTTATTCAGAATCACCCAATTTCCATCTTTATCTGCCTCTGTGAATGCATATTGGTCAGTAACAGTACGTAGCTGTTTAAGAGATGACCATTGTTCTTTACTCAAATTCCATGATTTACAGCTTGATAAATACTCATAGTATGCAAATTAAATCTATTTACAATGTGCACATTCAAAGACATTGATTGCATTTGTATTCTTCGGGGGTACAAAAGGACTAGTATAGGGCACCTTGAGTATTTTTTAGTTTTCCATACCCAGTTGAAAAACAAACATTAGTTACACTACTTATTTCAGACATGTCTTCCACACTCTCATTACAAACATTAGTTACACTACTTATTTCAGACATGTCTTCCACACATTCATTACAAACATTAGTTACACTACTTACTTCAGACATGTCTTCCACACATTCATTACAAACATTAGTTACACTACTTACTTTAGACATGTCTTCCACACATTCATTACAAACATTAGTTACACTACTTACTTCAGACATGTCTTCCACACATTCATTACAAACATTAGTTACACTACTTACTTCAGACATGTCTTCCACGCATTCATTACAAACATTAGTTACACTACTTACTTCAGACATGTCTTCCACACATTCATTTCAAACATTAGTTACACTACTTACTTCAGACATGTCTTCCACACGTTCATTTCAAACATTAGTTACACTACTTACTTCAGACATGTCTTCCACATGTTCATTACAAACATTAGTTACACTACTTACTTCAGACATGTCTTCCACACGTTCATTTCAAACATTAGTTACACTATTTACTTCAGACATGTCTTCCACACGTTCATTACAAACATTAGTTACACTACTTACTTCAGACATGTCTTCCACACATTCATTACAAACATTAGTTACACTACTTACTTCAGACATGTCTCCCACATTCATTACAAACATTAGTTACACTACTTACTTCAGACATGTCTTCCACACATTCATTACAAACATTAGTTACACTACTTACTTCAGGCATGTCTTCCACACATTCATTACACACATTAGTTACACTACTTACTTCAGACATGTCTTCCACACATTCATTACAAACATTAGTTACACTACTTACTTCAGACATGTCTTCCACACATTCATTACAAACATTAGTTACACTACATACTTCAGACATATCTTCCACACATTCATTACAAACATTAGTTACACTACTTATTTCAGACATGTCTTCCACATTTTCATTATCAGAGTCCCACACAACAAATGGATTTTCATGAAGAGAGATGTCCAACAAAGAATCTTCCATAAAATCATTATTTGAATCAAACAAGGTGTTTACTTCATTCTCCTGTGAGCAATGTTGTTTTTTAGCGCAAAAAACACTCTCAAATTGAGTTTTCTACAAAACACTTTAATTTCATTAATAAATTCAACTAATGAAGGAAAAAATGTTGGCACATATTTCGTACCCTTAAGCAAAACACTTGTCGCTGCCTCAGACAACACCAAATCAGAAAATTCATAATGTCAAAACTTTTGTTTGCATTATTCACTTCATTCCCAATCATGTCCCTCAGAACAAACGTGCCAGGAAAAACACAACATTCAGATGACAAACGAACCAAAGGAGGGTTAAAATCAAAGTTATAGTCATTCACCCTCTGTGGCAACAAATTCACTTCTCGGTTCTCCGGGAAAGTACTATTAAATGGCTGAGCGGAACATACCTTAAACTGCCCCGCTAGACAGTTTAATTCCTTCTCCCCTTTCCCTAGAACCTCCTTTCTTTTCCTTTCACCTGATTCTGGTCTTCCAAAACTTCGCCATCATCTGCTTGAATTCATACTCAGATTTGAGCATGAACAGTAATCCACTCAAGCTACAAGAAACCTGGCTTGGAGATGGTGGGAGATTCCTCAAGATTGGAGACATGCACTTATTAAACCTGTCTTTAAGGGGAAGGGGAGTAGGACAAACCCAGAGAAATATGGAACATTAAAGTTAATATTGGATAAGTTATTGTCAGAATGGATAGGTTGGGACTTGAAACCATATATCAACATGCATATGTTGAAAATAGATCTATTACCACCTGTAACATGATGTTCTATAGCAATATAATAACAGCTATGAATGGAAACTTGTGCTGTGGTGGAATTTATATAGATTTAACTTCAGCATTTGACATGGTGATACACAAACCACTGATCAATAAATTAGCACAACTAGGTATTGATGTACTCTTGATAAGATGAATAGCTGCATGGCTTAGAAATAGGACCTGGCAAGTATCATACAGCAACTGAACAGGTGAAATCATTGATTACAGTCAGTGTGTCCCACAGGGCTCTGTCCTAGCCCCTTACTTGTTTAGATTGTATCTTTTAGACCTCAGTTTTTCATCTAAGGTATTCTACAGTCTATATACAGATGACCTATAATTGGGTAAACTGGTTACATGTGTTACAGATAAGGCATGTCTGCAAAATAACATCACTAAATTGACCATTTGGGCACAGGAGAATAATATGCTGATAAATACATCAAAAACTAAGCATGTGAGATTTAGGAGACATAAATTGAAAGGTGAATATTCAATACAGCACACAGTGATTGAAACTGTAGACTCATTTAAGGGCCTGGGTTTATGGGTAGATCCAGCTCTGAGTTTTTCTAATTATATCAACCAACTGGTTAATGTTAGTTATAGAACTATAGGATGTATAAAACGATTTATAAAGTCTAGGGAATCAAAAATTATGAAATCATTGTTTCTTAGTTACATTAGACCCAACCTTGAGTATGGAATAACAATACAGAAACCCTATAAGAAAACAAGCATGAGTAAACTGGAAAGAGTACAGTGGAGATATACCAAGGGCATCCATGGATGTGAACATTCAAGTTCTTATGAAAGACTAAAATATCTGAACTTGTACAATGTCTCTTACAGATATTTAAGAGGATATCTTATCCAGGTATATAGGGCATTTAAAGACAACTACCTCTGGGAATGCTTGGGGTTATCAAAAAGTAGCAGAGAATCATCAGACAACCTATGCAGAAGATTCTAAAGGAATGAGAAGTGTACTAATTTGTTCTCTGACAGTAGCTAATGAATGAACAGACTACTAAATTACATTAAAAAAGTACTAGTTTAGATATTTTTAGGAACAGCCTGGACACATTATGGGAACAAGTGTTTTGGTATTCTGACAAGCTAGAAGGGCATTGATGCCCGTGCTTGAAATATTTGTATGTAAGTATGTACGTATGTGGGTTTCAAGTGCTTGAGACTCCAGCACTTGTTGAACACCTGTATCAAAGTACCAATGTGCCGATGTGTATAGTAACACAAACATTTAAAAGTAATGTAAATGTGTATTATCTATAAAAATATATTCCTATATTACTTCATCTACTAAAACAGTGAAATATAATATCAATAATGATCTTTTAAGCCAGGAGAAAACAATATTCCAGTGTTTGTTATCCAAAACTTCTCTTTTTTTATCTGAGTTTCAGGGTCAGTCATACCTGCTACAACTGTTTGTCACCCTGTCGATGCCTAGAAAAACAAAATGGGCCTGTTTATGTTTAAGAGAAGCCTTGAATAAAGCTGTTGCATGGGTTCATATCAATGTATATTAGGATTATTCTGTATTTTTTATTTAGTGCATACTTATCATTATGATATAACTGATATCTGATATGCCCTTGCAACTCCCACTCTAATATCACCCACCCCATCCACCCACTACCTTTCTTTCCACACCACTAACTACCTGGATTATAGCAAGCTCGGATGCTCATAAGTATAACTACTTATTATACAGCAGGAACTTCTTATTGTAACAATTGTTAATATCTGTTATGTACTTCGCAGATGATAAAGATTCTAGTTGTCTACTGATGTACTATGTTCTTCATCTGTAACTATATTTGTAATTATTAATTGCTATGTTGATCAAATTGTTAATTGCTATGTAAATCCAATGTAACTACTGTCTGTATATTTTAACTGTGGAGCTTTTCTCCCCGGGCCTCCACTGAAAATGGACCTATGTCCAATCAGACACTCCCAGTCAACAAATGTAAATAAATAAATAAATAAATATTGCGACTGCTGAAACTTTAGTGAAACTAATGTGGTTTTGTTACTCTGCTGCGATAAATGCTTACATTTCGATCCTTTAATGGCAGATGGTTTGTGCATTATTTTATCCTTTTTCCTTGCATTGCGGGGATATTTCACATCCATGCTTGCTTTTGTGTTACATGTGCATGTGTGTAGGAACGTGTATGCATTGTGCTTCAACCAGATAAGACAAACCTCAAAAGCAGGTTTTGCATGGACCACTAACTTCATAGTCACATAACCCCGAAGGAAAAAAGTATGAATACTCGGGGTAGTATTCATAAAATATTGTCTGCAATGCAAAACTCCCCTTGTGGATCCTTAGTGCACAAATCTAGTGTGATTTGTAGAAGTCAACACTTTGTTGTACAGTGACTCACAACTATACAGTGGCAAATACCACTATAAATAAGGCCTCTGTAGACAACGGATGTCTTTATTGTTATGGTAGTTGCATAGTATAGTTATTCAGAGGTGCTCATACTATGCAACTTCTGTGAACTGCACACATGGCTGTTAGCTGCACTGCATCCATTCGCTTCTATAGTGAATACTGTATCTCTAACTGAACAAACTGTAGCCATACAGCTTGTTGCTACACAGCTACAGATTACTGAATGTGATGCCTATCTACACTTGTTCTGACTCTCTCGCAGAGGCATAGTTAAGGTGGGGCAAATGGGGTAGCTGCCCTGGGAGCAAGGTACTGACAGTACAGGCATTCTGAATACCAACATTGCATTTGCAGTCGGCTGTAAAGCATTGCATCTCTCTGCTTTTGGTATATGGAGTACCAGCATTCAGAAATGAATGGCAATACTGGTTGTATTTGGGTTGAGGCTGAAGCATTCAGCACTCTGTGTGTAGCAATTAGCTGCACCAAGCTATTTGTTACACTTGTAGCAAGCCTTTTGCTATAGTTTAAAGAAGTCAGCTGGAACTCATCCGTAATGGCAACAGTACTGTTTAAGTATAGCCAATGCTCGGACGAGTGAAAAAAACGTTTATTCAATAATACATTAAAAATATGTTTAGTGCTTTCATCCACTAAACAGTGGACTTCATCAGAACACTGAATGCACTAAATCAATTAATCTTTAAAACTTTTTTGGCGCCAATATAGTGCTCCATTAATTCAATTAAAGTGACAAGTGCTCATAATTCATTCATTCTCTGTTTCTTGTAACTATAACAAAATTTCATAACTATCTAATTAGAATAACCATAAGTTTAAAAAACTAAATCACTTCTATATATAAATTACATGTAAGTAAATTTTATAATTGAAATATTTAAAATATTTGAAATATATAAAATATACTGTTAAAAAGAGAAAAACTAACTATAAATCAGAGAGACGCTGAATATGAATAAGAATATATGAATATATGAATAAAAAATAAAAATAAAATAAAATTAAATTAAATTAGTATAAGTGAATGCTTTCCCAAATGGAATACAATCCCCCATTACACTGCATTTCATTGTTCATATGAAAACTTATGAAACTAATAAAACCATATAAAACTCATATATACTACAATACCTACAAAACAAAACCTTGTAAGTAAGTACATATATATCTAGACCAAATGTTAACCTACAAAACATATCACGCTGGTCTCGGAAATTCCTAAAATATCATATAAGTGGACCCTACTAGCTCTGTCTAATTATACTAGATGTTGTTCACAAAATAGTTCACAGAATTGATATAGTTATATTATAATAATTGAAATTATTTTAGTTGCAATATAGGTTTAATTGATATATGATCATTAAGTCAATACAGGGGTCGATGCAGGTGACCAATCAGGTATTGGCTTCATCCAGTTCGCTATCCACTAAGAATAATTAGGAGGAAGTGTTGAGTAATGACTTGGGTGCAATACTGAAGAGTGGTATGACGGAAGCAGTTTTTCCAGTGCTTCCACTTCGAATAAGGGAAGTAAGGAACAGGAAAGAAATAAGATAATTGAGCAGGGGGAGAAAAAGAAGGCGATCACATATAGAGGAGCGGTAAATGAAGATGATAAAGAATCTCTAGTTTTCATCCTCTCATCTTTCCCATTAACAGACATGCATATTAACATCCTTAATAAGGGGCTGAAATTCATACCCACTAGAGGTATGGAAGACAATGAGGCCATTATGAGTCTGAGGTCATTTGGATGTGAAGTGATGTTGAAAAGTATGTATAAAAACAACAAGGAAACTGAGTTGGATCTCTTTAAGAAACCCAGTGGCTTTATGCCACAAAATAATTCAGTGATGGGCACATTTATTAACGTATCTGAACAAGAAATTGTTGGGTATCTACAGAATAATAGAAGAAGAAGAAGTTATAATATTACGAAAGAAGAGAGAATGGCCTTGAAAGAGTTAGAAGAGAATACAGAATTAACCATCAGACCCGCTGATAAAGGAGGTGGGGTGGTTCTGATGGATAAAACTAAATACAATGAAGAAGTTATGATGCTACTACAGGAAATAACATCATATAAAGAAATCAACAAAAGTGAGTTGGAGAAAACTGAGATGAGAGTAAGATTATATTTGGAAGAACTCAGAGACTACGACTTGATTACAGTTGAACTATGTAATTATCTTCGCATATAGCATCCTTTGATTCCGGCATTTAAATGTCTCCCAAAGGTACATAAGGACTTACGTAAACCACCATTGAGGCCCACTGTAGCTGGAGCAGGGTGGATTACTGAACCAGCATCAATTTATGTGGAACATCATATTAAAAGGGCCCTAGA
Source organism: Protopterus annectens (assembly GCF_019279795.1). Taxonomy (NCBI): domain Eukaryota; kingdom Metazoa; phylum Chordata; order Ceratodontiformes; family Protopteridae; genus Protopterus; species Protopterus annectens. The sequence goes on along the minus strand of NC_056737.1, from coordinate 685,937,648 downwards.
AAAGGCACCAGCAGTTCTTAAAGACACTAAGATGTTTCTTGAGAAGTTGAGTGGATATATCAGCATGAAAAGGGATAAGAAGAAATATATTATGATTAGTATTGACATTAAGAATCTATTTACCAGCATCCCTAATGGTTATGGAATAGTAGCACTAAGAAGTTTTTTATTGGACGAAGGCACATATGAAGAAAGGCAGGTCACAGTTTTGTGTGACCTAATGGAGATCATTTTGAACAACAATGTGTTCATGTTTGAAGGGAAATATTATATACAGCTATGTGGCGTAGCGATGGGAACGCCATGCGCCAATAGCTATGCAAACATAGTTTTGGTGCATTGGGAAGATAGAGTAATATATCAAGATAATCCATGGAAGGACTACCTGAAAGTATACCTAAGGTTTGTGGACGACATCTATATTATGTGGGAAGGTGATGTTGAGGAACTTGACAGGTTTCATACATATTTGAAGAACAGTACAAACTTTTTAAGGTTCACTATGACCCAAAGTGATGTACAGATGGATTTCCTTGATGTACGAATCATGCAGGATGGAGAAGGGACAATAGAAACTAGTCTCTATAGAAATGATTGCTGGAAGAATAGTATCCTACCAAGAAGTAGTATGCACCCAAGATATACTCATAAGAACATCATGAGGGGACAGTTCTTAAGAATGTCTAGGATACATTCGGATGACACAACTCTTGCCATGGCAATGGACTATATGTCAGAACATCTGAAGGCAAGAGGCTATAGAGAAGAAGAGGTGTTGAATATGAGACAACAAGTAGATTTGGAAAGGAACGAGAAAGGTAGACCATACTTAAGAGGGAAACAAGAGAATATGAATCGAAATAAGTATCCGCACAAAGAACTGAAAATGGTGCAGACTCACACAACGGACACAGAAGAAGTATGTAACATAGTGAAAAGGAATTGGAAGATACTCATGTCAAGTGATGAATGTAAAGAGGTTTTAGGAGAAGAACCTAAGTTCTGCTTCAGAAATGCAAAGAACTTAAAGCAAATACTATGTAAAGATAATGAAAAGGAATCACACACTACCTCAAGGAGAAAAGGAACTTCCCCTTGTAGAAGGTGCAGTATGTGTAGACATATATGTAAGGACAGCGATTTCGAGCATCCAGTTACCAAAAAGAGATATGTTAGTAACTTTTATGCGGATTGCACGACAAAGAATATCATTTACTTAGCTACTTGCCTAGCATGTGACAATTTCTATGTCAATAAAATGATACGACAGATGAAAGAGAGACTGTCCAAACACACTAGTGATATAAGACTTAAAGACTATAAAAATCCCTTGGCCAAACATATTAGAGATAATGAAGGGCATCATTTTGTATGTAGAGTTTTACATATTATATATATCTCACAGAGAGGGGGGGGGTGATGTGAACAACAGACTTGAACAATAAGAAATGCTGAGACACCTATGACATGTTCCTCTGATGGGAGTGTACACAATGAAGCCAGTTGTCTATTGGTTGAAAGGTTTTTTAAAAATCATATGCTTGGAAGATACAAGTTATATGGATCTGAAGAAGGGTTGTTTGGAGTAACCCGAAAGCGCTTATCCCTCTACAGTTTTATTGTTTTTATCTCTGCAAGCTGAATAAATGTGCTTATATTTTTAGCCATCTGTTTTGGAGAATGATTTTCATGCATATCCATTGAACTGCTGGTTTGTTGTTAAGTGGAATTGTCGGAATTGGTTTCAGTGTTTTAGCCACGCTGAATTTTTACTTATGCTTCTGTTCGGCACTTGCCACATACGCTGAAGGCACATTGGAATTAGATTTCGGCTGAACCTGGCCTTGTTTATTGTGCTGTTTGCTGGATTTTTGATATACATACATACATATATATATATATATATATATATATATATATATATATATATATGTGTGTGTGTGTGTGTGTGTGTGTGTATATATATATACATCCAGTGTAGAGCATTGACCCACATGGATCTTTATCTGATATATATACATATATATATATATATATATATATATATATATATATATATATATATATATATATATATAATTTTTTTTGAATAATAGGATTTTAGAGTTTATATCTATGTGATGAAATTTGTGATTATATATGTAATTTGTTTGCTTTTTTTTTATGATGAAATTTTAATATTATATATTATTGCTTATCAAGATGTTATAATAAGTGCAAAACCTGCCATAAAGGAGGAAATGGTTGGTTAATTGATTGATTTTTGCTCTGATTGGCTGAGCTGCATTTTAAAAATGGAGATGGCCAGAATGGTTTTAGAAGGTCTGATGAAGTGATATGTTTATCATGAAAGTGCTTACCTTCCTACAATAAAGTTTCAATTGGATTTTATGCTTTGACTGGTTTGGCGTTTGATATCTTCACCAATTGGTTACTCCATCTAATATTTTTGTGGATTTAAATAATAAAACATTGTTTAGCCAGCTTTTCAGTTTCTAAACAGAATTTTTTATAAGGGCAACTTCACTCACAGTGATAAGTAACAAAAACGTATCCTTTATGCAGTCTTAGTTATTTTTTACTTCTATTTTTTCACAGCTCATTTCAATGATTCCAGCATTCCATAGTGTTGAATACTTTCCTCCAAAGCTAGCCAGTAAATAAAACAATACTTACAAAATTTCATTCTGCTTCATAGTCTTCATTATGCTACAGGTAAGGTTATTTTTATTTATTTATGTATTTAATCTTTGTCATCCAGTGTAGAGCATTGACCCACATGGATCTTTATCTGATATATCCCAGAAGATTACATGAATGGTATATAGAAGAAAAGCTGGGCAATAATAATAAATAGGATTAAAACAACATTAAAAGATAATAATAATGAAGCAACTGGGGACATAAGGTGGTATTCACAGTCAGATTATCCTCAGAGTGCCACTGGGCATATATGCAAATAAGCTATGTGTAGGTTATTTATACTTAATAAGGAAAAGCAAAGGTGTTTTGAAAAACACATCTATTTACTGCAAATGTGCAATGTACTTGAAGGTCAGTACATATGAAGTACTATATATTACATTGTATATATTCAGATATTACAGACAGACATGGCTGTGCACAGTCATGCTTAAAAGACTTCAGACAAATGGTGGGCTGTGCAGCTTTTATTATTAATGTTTTACATAGATGTATCCTTCTGTTGACATCCTGTTGTTTACTTTAAACAATGGAAAGGGGAGATAGGAAAGACTAAAATAGGTGAGACACAACAAAGACGTAGGCACAGCAAGAACAATCATGAAGATTATGAAGATTGTGCTAAAGGAGGTGTAAGAGGAGTGGCACTATGTTTTTGGCTGGGGATAGTCCTCCCTATTTTTCAAGATTTTTATATAACAAGGTAGTGTGCGTAGGAAATAGGTAAGAGGGTGTAGGCAATAGGCATGGGCAGCTCATGCTATAGGACTGCAGGACTGCAGCCCCTCCACCTGTACAAAAGACAGAAAATCCCCCCAGCTGTACAAGAAAATTAAAAAAAAATAATCGTGAGTCCCTCCACGCATACGTGTTGTACTCACAGAACTCCAGACTGCTGGGTTAGACAGTCTGGATAGAGGAGAAAGGAATCTCCACCCTGCCAGCCCAGAAGTCTGTGCAGTGACCGCACAGACGAGAAGGAAACCAGACTGCTTCATTGGCAGGCAGGAGCCTCCAGCCTATTCTCGCGGAGCCAAACCAGCCATTAACATGCACGGGCTGACATGGAAATCATATGTAGCTTGCACTTGGATTAGCTGCTGCAGTCGGGCTGATATGGAACTACAAAGGACCTTGCTTTCAGGGGGAATGACTGGGTGTTTCAGGTAGGTCAGGGGAACTGTGTGTGTGTGTGTGTGTGTGTGTGTGTGTGTGTGTGTGTGTGTGTGTGTGTGTGTGTGTGTGTGTGTGTGTGTGTGTGTGTGTGTGAAAAATGCCCCAGTTGCTATATACTGGTGGCTAGAGAGAACACGTGGTGGTGGGTAGAGAATACTCAGGCTTGAACCCTGTACCTTGGGTACAGGTAGCAAGGGCCTGAATTCCCTATCCACCACCATTTGCGAAAACTTTGCAGATGTTTGCCTCATATTTGTTATGTTTCTCATAAAATCTGTGGTTTCTGTGGGTTTGTTTTTCCTTGCAAAGTCAGTAGTGCTGTGGTGCACTGATAGCATTGTTACCTTCTCTGGTTTGATTCTTGGCTGGGGTGCCTTTGGTGTGGAGTCTGCATGTCCTTCCATCTTGCAAAGAACACATGTCTGGAGTGTTTCCCCCTGCTCTGCTGAAAACTGGCTTTTGTTCCAAGTCAGATTTTCCTTGTTAACAAATGTTAAATAAAAATAACAAGCATTTGAATTTCAGACGTCATATTCTTCAGAAAGTACATGGCAACACAAAATATTTTATTCTAGCAATGTTCTAAGTCTATAACATGGATATTTGAAATTTCTCCCTATTTTGGGACTGTATTCCCTCATTATTGGCTTTGTCCAGTTTTTTGTGCTAAGATTGAGAGCTATGGTGATAACTGAATTCACTGAATATGTTTAGGGGCTGTATTCCCCATTATTGGCTTTGTTCAGGTGTTTTCTGCTAAGAGGTTGACATCTATGGTGAGAACTGAATTCACTAAATGGTAGCCATTTAAGTTTCAGTCTTCCTCTTTTTCACAAAACAGATGATTTGGCATAGTGATATGTTGCTCTGACTGTTTTGCACAGGGTCCCTTGGGTTCAAGACTTGGCAGTGAAATGTATGGTGGTAACACAGCATTTTGTTCTAGCAACTTTCCAACATTATACAAGCAATGTTTAAAATATGTCCCTGGTTTTTGGGCTTTTGTCCCACCCCCCATAAATGTTGGATTTTTCCAGATTTCTTGTGCTGCAAAGTTCAGAGATACAGCTGAGTGTCGAGTAGATTTTACAAGGAGCTAAGAGCTGCAGGGGAACAAACATTTAAAGCTGCTTATGCTGGGTCTGCTTGCATTGTTAATAGCACAACAGGTAGTGTACTTGCTTTTGATGCAGAAGGCTGTGGGTTCTACTCCCACAGTAGGTAGATGCATTGCTGATACTGTACTGTGTTGTAAAGGGAGTGGATGCTGTAGTCCTTTTTGGTGAAGATACCTAGTAACTATGAACCTGTTATCAGTTTACCATCCATTCCCTATTGTGATATTACTAGCTTATCATTTTTTTAATGCAGCATAGGCAATTTCTTCATCAAAGGCAACAAGCACTTTATTTGTAGATGAAACAATGACATATAAAGTTGTTTTCTATCAGCAACCTCTTCATTGGTTACAGATTTCTTTACTGTGGAATTATTTAGATGACTTTTACTTCTTCAGAGTATGCATATTTACTGATACTGGTGGACTGTAGAAGTTTGAGTAGACTTTTTTATGATGGAAATGTTCTGAATTGGGCAGTTTTGTCATTAATGGTGCATGCATTTTGTTTCATTGTTTACTAGAAAATTTTTCAAAACAATACATTTAAAATGCCCTCTAACAACTGTACTGTATTGTACAAGGAATATAATTTAATACATTCAGGAAGGTGCAAAGAGTACGTGTATGTTTCGTGTTCAAGGGGCCTATGATTTTGAAAACAGCCCAAAGTTAATTTTATCTGCCACTGGTAAAATGTATTTTCTTTGAATGTGGGTTTCAATGCTGTTTCAATGAATGTGAGTTTCAAGGGCAGAGAAGTTTTAATGCTAAGTCTATTTTCATTGTGAGACTGCATTGCTTTGTTTAGCAGATATCTATTAAAGTTTATGCTGTAAAATGCAAAATAAAACTTTCAAATGAAATCCAAATCATCACAGAAGTAAAGCAGTATGCACATTACAGTGTTTATGGTAAATGGGGTGAATTAACCAAGGAATGGGACATTGGAATGGCTGCAGGGGGAGGCTCCATTCGACCATGATTTTGTGAGGGGGGAAGGGAAGCAAACTCAAAGATGGCTCCAGCTGAACTATACCTCTCAACTGTCCAGATTTTTACAGAATTAATAGATTTTTGTTTCTTATTTTTGGTTTGTTCCTCATAAAATTTGTGGTTTTCTGGCAAATCATTTAGGAATGAAGTCACTAAATAATGACAGACATTGAGTTTCAGACATCATAACCTTCAGACAAATGCATGCTAAAGCAAGACCTGTTATTCTATTAACTGCCTTAAGTTTATACAAGAGCAATTTTTAGTACAGTTTGTATGTTCCCCCAATATATTTGGCCTTGTCCAGATTTCCTGCATTAAGAGGTTGAGAGGTACATGCAAATAAATCACTTTATAGAATTAGTAATATCCAAACCTCTCAACTGTCCCCAAATTTGGTTCAAAATGTTTCTCTTCCCCCTAATAATTCCTCTGCAAAATGGCAATTTTAGAAGAATACATGGAGGATTTACAATTATAAATAGCTGTAATGATCAGAGTTATAGATTACTTATCGATTCAGAAATGCATGTAGATACTCTTATTTTGTCAGCTGCTCAAGTTAACAGTACTAATATTAAAAAGGTGTCCCTTCTTTGACAGGTTTCCAACTGTATTGTGTGACAATTTTATATTTTTGTATCACATTTTTGGTCTGTTTGTCATAAAATTGCGGTTTTCTGGCAAATTAGTGGCAAATCATTAAAGATTGAAGTTAGAAAATAATGGCAGACATTTGAGTTTCAGATTTCATACCCTTCAGAAAATTCATACTAATACAAGACCTACTACTTTCGAAGTTTATAAGAGCAATATTTAAAAATTGTCCTTATTTTTGGGTCTATGTCCCACTTCTGTGTATGGCTTTGTCCAGATTTCTTACTGTGAGGTATGAGTGTCATAGGTTCATAGGCTCATACTAGGCTATCTGCCCTAGGGCACAGAGCCATCACTGTCAGCCAGAGATATTTCAAATTGTGACATACTTGTTGCACCCCACTCCCCATTGTAGTGGCTCTGGATGTGTCCAAGCAAGGCAAGGAGCAGTCATGCAGTGTAAGTGTGCACAGTACTCCCCCATCCAAGGTAGACCACAAGTACTACCATGGCTTTTTATATGTCCTTGATTTTGCAGAATGTTCAGGTTTTGTCATATTTTTATACTGTTGATTTATGCTTCTTATTATTCAGAAAATGCATGCTGTCGCAGTGCCCTGTTGCTCTATCTTTAAGTAGCAATGCTTTAATGACCATCAGGTAAGCTTGTCTGATGCAAGATGTAAGATGCAAGTAAGCTTTAATAAGCATACTGTTAAAGAATTACCAACATTGAAAGCCTTTTCATTGTTGCCATGCAGAGAATATTTACATAACTATTTTTATTTTTTATTTTATTTATTTTACATTTGTTGACCGGGATAGTCAGACTGGATGCATGTCCAGGGAGAAAAGCTCCAAGGGTAAAGCATTACATAATACCAGCATTACATATTACAAACAGACTATTTACGGAGATTACATAAGTAAGCAAGTTAAACAAGTTCCACAGGTTACAGTTAATCCTGAGCACAAGTCAGGATTAAATTAAATTACACAGTAAACTGGTTAACAGATTTTTACACATTCTAGAGAGAGTTAGCCAGGCTAGATAACGTATACGCCTTAGGTATTGAAATGCATATGACAGTATTTGTAATAAAGGACAGGATTACAGTGTTTTTCAGAAGCTCATTACATTTGTTAGAGAATTGCAGTCATCTTTGCAGGCTTAACCCATAAACTAAACAGAATGCCAATCTATCATGTGTGGTCCATAACTTGTGCAATAATCCTTTAAGCAGTTTATCTTGAGCTTGTTTCTTGTTTGCTGTTCATTTTTTACATTGATCATGTCTTACCAATGAAGCAAGTAGATAGTTGTTATCAGGCAGCAGGTCTTTTTTGGATAAGAAACATTTTTACAAGTGGGAGTTTCACACAGAGATTGCTACTTTCAGCATGTTGCTTGGTAATTTTATAAAGATGAATATAAATTATAATTAGAACTGCAGTGCAAAGAGAAGTGGTTTGAGTTGAGTGCTGCTTGTTTTTTTTTTATATACTTGATTCTGACTGGCATTCCAGTAATGTATTTAAAAATAAATTTATTTTTTCATGCGTCACAACCTTTGTGTTTCCATCTAGATATTAAGTAAGTTGTCATGTAGCCAATGCATTGGAATATTTTTTTCTTCTACACTTCATTTTATCTTGATTGGACTTTCGTAACGATTGGCACCCAGGGCAGCATATTTAATTAAAGTTCCAGTTGTTGTGGTTTTGAGCATAGCCCCACCCCTTTCTAATTGGCCACACCCCTTCTCATTGACCCCACCCATTCAGCTGTCTCCTGCAGCCTCCCTTTAATTTGAAGTCACCAGCCGCCACTGATTCTTGGCTTGTGGAATAGCCAATTTTAAGGGTTTACTTCTGCATTAGGGTTTTTTTGTTGTAAGAAAGAAGTTATGCAGTAGCAGCAAGGCAAGGACAAATGGAAGAAGGAACAAAAAAGAGGACAAAGATTTGCACTTTCTCAACAGCCACAAAGATGACAACCAGTGGAAAGAATAAAAAGTAAAAACCATTGTAATATGAACAGGTATGACATTATGCAGAGTATTGTTTTGCCACTAGGGTTTGACATTAAAGACATAAGATCACTACTACATTTAGGAGCTGAGAATTTTTGTTAAATGACATTTGAAAGCTTTAACTTGCTGGAAAAGTTTATGACTGAGACTGAAAAAAGAAATACAATAGCACCATGGTAAGATGATATCAGAGCTTGGGACTAGAACTAAAAAAAGTAATTAAATGCACAAATTAGGACTTTATATAGGATGAATATAAGTTACAACTCTTTTGCATTCAGTATTTAATAAAGTGCATAAAATAAAAAAAATGTGATAAAAATATATGGACTGTGGGTAACAATGGATGTTACAGATGGGAAAATCCAGCACATTTCAAGTATAAAAGTTGTGAATGGTAAGACTATTTGTTACATACTGGGGATAACCTAAAGAATGTTATTTTTCTGGGGATGAAAATCACTTTGCATAAGATTGTAAAAAATGAAGGTGTGGACAATGGAGGAGAGAGGACATATAGCAAAAAACACTATAGGTCTGTTTGTAGAAAATATAAAGAATTTGGACACTTCATTTTTGATGATCCAATATTAGAAAAGGTTTAAGAGTAGATGAAGTGGAAAGCTTAGAAGTAAAACAGTAGAAAATATTTCTAAATAAGATGATGAAAGAGAAGGTGGTATGCGGGAAAAGGATACCGATCAATGAAGATGTAGTCAGAAAAGAAATAACATTTCAAAGTGAGGTTGTTAATAAACAGGACATGAGGTTTGGTAAGAAAGCACTTTGTCCAGGGACATCTTCAGGTGGGGGTAAGGTAGAAATAGCAGATGGAATTAAAATGCTAGGGGAAGTAGGGTCATGGGGGGGGTGAAAGTGTTAAATGGGAATGTAGGATGATTGGGAGGAAATTAGGTAAGAGTAGGGAGGGGCTTAATGAGTTTTATGTAAGTGTAACTGGGTAAGGAATTACATTTTGGTTGAACTTGCTATGTGTAGTGCTACGTCTGAGATGACTTGTAGGTACAGCAGTGTTCAGGTAGACTTTGGATTAAGAGTTGTGTGCATGGTAATAGTTGGTAGCAAAGGTTTGGGATATGGTTTTTTTTTTCCTCAGGGGGTTACCTCATTCCTTTCAGAGCAGAGCATGATAGGCATTTGGTGTAGGATTCTCAGTGGGAGAGGGGGTGTTTTCAGTGATAAGGGTAGTGGCCTGGATTTAGTGGTGTGCAGTTATACAAAAAAAAAAAAAAAAGCAGTGATAAGTCAAGCAAATTATACAAGGTCATTTAGTCTTTGGTTGTCCATCATTTGGTTTGAGGGAAATTCACTCACATGCTCCAGAGACAGTTCTTCACTCAACTAGTAGTGATAGCACTAGAAACATGCCTTCAGTGTTAGTTGTTGCACTGGTGTTTAATCTGTGTTGGTGGGATGGTACTATGGTATGTTGCCCCTAATGGTGTCAAGGGAAGGGGAGAGGAGTCTCTTGGTTAGGAAACAGTTTAGTTGATTATTGGTGTTGGCAGTACCATGTTACAGGTTCTGGAAGCTAGTATGGGGTCTAGCTGAGTGGGAATGCTTTTACACAGGCTGCGAGCTCTACTGACTAATGGTAGCATACTGCGCAGATGCAGTTAGCACCCAGCTAAGACGTTATCCAAAAACAAATCATGGTTGTGCAGACATTTAGTCCATGCCACAGTTGTCGGTTAAACCATTTAACAATTCTTTCACAGAAAGTCTGGATGTAGATTTTTGTCAAATAACTGAAGATCCATTAAGTGCAGTCACTGAATAATGACATCCAATTGAGTTTCAGATGTTAGTCTGCATTACTATACCTTTTAACTGGCTAGAGTTTGACTCGTGTTGTGCTAGCAGAAAATATCTAGTGGTGGAGACAACAAACATTACAGATGCACTAGCTGTTGTAGTGCTTAAACACTGGCTTTTAGGACTATTTATAACTGGTCGTCTTATGGGATCTTTGCACAGTGACTCTAGCTTTTATTAGGTTATACAGTCAGAATTTTGTTTTGTTCGGTAAGCTAATTTCTTAAGTTTTCTGAACATTCATGTTTATCTTCACAGCCTTCCAGCCCTAAAATTTGGAATACCAGCTCTCATAAGGTGGAGCAAATGCAGAACACATACTAACGGCTTCCTAACAACTTCAACTTGGAAGGTCATAGGATAGTTAACATATGCCAGTTTTACCTTTTTTTTTTTTAGGAATTAATGTGAATCATTGCTGTTTATCATGAGCATCTAAATGTGTGTTAGACCCTTTTAGTGTGGAACCTCAAGGAACATGAACTTTTAAAGGCCCCAAAGAGGTACGTTACTCGTATTGATGTACCCTTGAGAAGTTCATTCCCTTTGGAACACTCCTGACACAGTTAACAGTTTGGCATAATGGTTAAAGATCTTCATCTTACAGGCACAGGGTACAGGGTTTAATTCTGGGTAAGAGTTTTTGCATGACCTGTTACTCTATCAGTGTTCTAAGTTTGCAAGAGTAATTTTAAGTGTCCATAGCGGTAGGGGTGTAGTCCGTTTATGCGTGGCGGGGCTTGGAGTTGGTTGCAAGGGAAGCGTGCCTGCGCTTGATGGTTGGTGGAAGTCCGGGGTAAGGGCTCACACCATATCTTAAAACTGTTCAGATTATTGCAGAATGTTCAGGTTTAATGCAGTAAGATCTGGAGACAACTGTACAGATTTATTTTCATGGAATGTCTGGATTTTTGTCTCACATTTTTGGCTTTACTTCAATTTTTTTTTCTTCTGGCAATTCATTACCATGTTGCAGAGTACTGAGGTCAGAATATAATGAGGGGCTTTTCAGGTTTAGATTTCATTCTGTTCAGAGGAGTCATGCTATGTAATTCTATCAACTTTATAAGACTATAAAAGCAGCATTTAATTGTTGTCCCTATTCTGGGCCTTTGTCTCTCCATTGTTTATGGCATTGTCCAGAATTTTGACTCTAAGAGGTGGAGAGCACATCTTTCCCTGTACAAATTTTCACTGAATGTTCAGATTTGGTCTCATATTTTGGTTCGTTTTCGCAGAATCTTGATTATCTGGCAAATTGCTGGCAAATCATTAAAGCCTGAAGTTAGAGCTGATGACAGACAATTGAGTTTCAGACCCTGCCCTTCAGAAAATTCATGTTAATGCAACACTGGTTATCTATCAACTTCCTAGGTTTGAAACAGCATTGCTTTATATATATATATATATATATATATATATATATATATATATATATATATATATATATATATATATACACGCACACACACACACACACACATATACATATATATATATATATATACACACACACACACACACACACACACACACACACACACACACACACACACACACACACACACACACACACACCTATCAAAAACACAAAAGTTTGCCCTTCCTTTTGGGCCTTTGTCCCACATTTATTTATTGCTTTGTTCAGAGGTTTTGCGCTAGGAGGTTGAGAGGTATGGCTTCCAAGTACATTTACTGCTATTTGCAATAAGTGGACATTATTTGGGCCTTTGTCCTTCTCTTATTTATACCTTTGTTCACAGGTTTTGTTCGAAGAGGTTGAGAGGTATGGTTTGATTGCACTCTTACTGCTACTTGCAGTAAGCAGACATTGCTGTTGTCCAGAAGTGGCAGAATAGACACAATTTTACCTCATAATTTAGGTCCAGTCTTCAAACTTTGCAGAGTTCTCAACATTGAGTTCCCAGACCTGATAGCTAGCTTACCCTGATGGTAAGGGGTGGGTACAATGATGATGTTGCCTCATAGACATAAAGTAAAGGAATTCATTCTCATCTTTGGTTAGGGGTCTTAGAGCCTATAGTTATGAAGGGGCTGAACTGGTAAGCACAATACCTTTGGGAACGCTGCCATTTATAATGTGAAACAAATGGGCAAAAGGTGAAATGCTTTAATGGCTTATTAAGAACTTTAACTATGAGGCTCATAGGACAGTTAGCATGCGATTAGTTTATAGAATAGGACTTTTAATGAAACAATGATTTAGTTTGAACATGAGCTGTTATGACTCTAAATGAGTAATGTTTCTTGGGATGCGGTAGACCTGAGATGTATTTGTATGTTATTGAGGTATTTCACTCATTGCTTTAGGTTGCTGTGCACATGTTATGTTAGAGATGCTGCAGAACAAGGCAGCCCAGGGGTGAAGCTTTGAAGGTTGTACTCTCTTGGGGATGGAGACTGCAAGCTACTGTAGTGGTGGTGCAATTGATGAACAGGGTAGGCCCCTGGCAGTGGTTAATGTTGTCATTATGTTTTGGTTGTGTGTGCTGAGAATTTACAGTTTTTCCTTTCTTTTTCAGGTGGTGAAGCACAGAGTGGGCATCAGTCCTGAAAGAAGTGAGCTTGAAAGGTGAGGGAGGCTGTTGCAGTGGATATCTCAATCACTAGAGTGGTGGGCAATGAAGTCACAGATGGGGGAACGCAAAGTGAGGAACCGCCAGTGGCCTGAAGGAAGTGTATTTAAAAGGTAATGGATTATACTGGGCTGGATGTTCTGGTTGCTGGAGTGGCATATAATGAGGTCACAGGTAATCTTACTTTATTCAGTGCTCATTAAGGTATGCCAGATTTGGTGTGGTTTTGGGTAGGGTGGTGGCAAGTGAGAAGGAGGTATATTGGAGGCAAGGTAAAGCAAGGTGGGGGATTGTCATGGGTAGTCTGGGGTTCCCACAGGTGAGCTGGAGTCACAACAACCAGAGGAAGTTACTAGGCTAATGGCTCTAGGGCACTTACAAACTATCCAAGTTCAACCCTTATTTTCATGTGCAGCACCTATTACCTTGCCCAGGAGGGACATGGGTGGAACCCGTAGGGTGAATTTGTGGTTACCCATCCAGTGGTTCAAACTGTGTTTCAAGAAGGCCAATGAGGTGTTCTGTTTGACATGAATTGGGAGTTTGTCCCTGGGGTGTGGTATCTTCTGGGAGACAACATTTTCCTTCAGGCAGGTTCTACTAAAGTCACATACCAGGTTAAGGTCTTTAGAGCGATTAACATATGTACTATTTGACTTGCACTTTCAGCTGATAGGAAGTGGTTCAGTATATGTATGACGCAGAAGTTAGAAGGCTTAAGCAAGGGATTGTTTTGGATGTAGGCAATGTTTTAATTCCTTACCAGATATAAAGGTAACTCATGGAAATAAAAGCTTCGAGGGGTAAAGCCAATGATAAGCAGTTGAGTAAGGATGTTGTTCAGCTTTTGAGCTCCTGAAGTTGCATGTTGGCCAGTTTACTTGGTTCATTTTGGGTGAAGGTTAATAAGTTGGTGCATTGTTTTTACCATTATGGTGCCTTTTAGAGCATTTCATTGAGATGGCCTTTCAGCAGATGGATAGGGTTGTTCGTGGTGATTTGCATTTGTTTACAAATATGACAGGAGGTGTTGAGTTGGGAGGGCATATTTTGGGGGTTGGTTTGTGGCTTGTTGGATGACATGAAGGAAGAATGATTTGGGGGATGTTAACTACTTGGTGTTTCAATGTCACCTGATGTAGGAGGTGTAGTGGGAGTTGTTGGGGATTAGGGTTTATTTTCATGTGAAAAATATGGTAATGGTATAGGTTGTGTTGTTCGTGCTGCTAGACAAGGTGTGTCAGGTTGTGTTTGGATTAAAGGCTTGCTGCAGGAGTTTGGGGTACCTTTTATAAGGAAGGCTTATGGTAGGGTGTCATGAAAGGAGATACTACCAACCCAGCTATCTAGAATTATTTAAATAATTATATGTCATTTGTAAATATCAACATGATTCATATGCTTGTGTTACAAATGTATTAGAACTGTATGCTATGAATATATCAAACTGCTGGTACAGAAGTGTGTGTTGAAAAGGGTTTGCAAAGTATTGAGCTTAAAAGATGTATCCACAGTGTACTCTACTGGAAAAGAACAGAAATGCATATACACTATTGTAACTGTTTAAATGTATGCATATTAACAGGGGAAACTGAAACACAAAAGATTGACTTCAGAAAAATAGCTTAAATTAAATTACTTTATGGCCACATAAAAAGGGATGTTATCTTTTAGTTTCAGTGCAGTAACAGACAATGTCTAGAACTAGGAATTTGTTCTATTGTCTTGGAAGTGTTTATTGTTTTATGACTTCCAGGATCTGCCTTAGATCTAAGAAAAGCCTTTGTTTATGTAGTTTTACAGGTAGATGCTAAATGCTCCCAGCTGCATCAGTGTGTGTGGGGGGGGGGGGATTTATCTGGGATAGTGTCAGGTGACAAGAAATTATTTCATTTTGCAAGCCATCCCAGCAGTAATATTTGGGATATTAATTTAAGAACTCTCAGAGAGAGACTGAGGATTCTGTATTTTTCTTTGATCAGACAACATCATCTGGAAGACCCACTCCACACATCTACTTTGCTTGCACTATAAGCAAGTTAACTAAGGTATAGTAATTCTCTGATATAGTCAGGAATATAGAAAAGATTAATTTTGATGTTTTTCTTTATTTATTTGAGATTGTTCTGCAATATTGTTTTAAATATTTCCTGTGAATTTGAACTCCGACGTTACTGTAGTAGTGAGCTACAACTGCTGGTGGGTACTGATGTTCCCTTCGACAGACTGACTGCAATGGCATAGGTGAGTAGTAGTACCCAGGCTGACAGTGAGGCACCGCTGTCAGAGAATACCAGACTCCCTGTGTAAGTAGAGCTGGGGAGGGTTACAAAGAGAGTTAAAGCAGGCTCAGCTCCTAGACCCTACATTACAAGGCTTGAGGGAGGTAGCCAAGGAGGTACCCGATTCTCAAGGGAAGGGGGAATCTATATACTGGGACAAAGGT
Source organism: Protopterus annectens (assembly GCF_019279795.1). Lineage (NCBI taxonomy): Eukaryota > Metazoa > Chordata > Ceratodontiformes > Protopteridae > Protopterus > Protopterus annectens. The sequence goes on along the minus strand of NC_056737.1, from coordinate 685,922,147 downwards.
TTACTGTATAGAGAGTGGACCCCTGAGGGAGGGCAAGAGGGTGAGAGAATACAGCAGCTGGCAGTGCCAGAGCCTACCATCTGGCACTTCTAGCCATAGCCCATGATATTTCCTTTGCAGGTCATATGGGCATAAAGCATACAAAGAGGTGCATTATGCAGAGCATTTATTGGCTTGGGATTTCCAGGGATGTAACAGGGTACTGCAGGACCTGTAAGCAGTGCCAAAAAGAAGGCAAGGTCAAGGCTCCTTTAATATCTTTGCCTGTGATTGTGGAGCCATTTCAGAGAGTAGCTATGGATATTGTGGGGCCTCTGAGTACCCCAATTTCCATACGGAAGAAGTATATTCTAATGGTTGTAGATTATGCAAACAGATACCCTGAGGTGGTGTCTCTGTCCTCCATTGAGGCAGAAAAGGTGGAAAATGTTTTTTTAGAGATTTTTGGCAAGGTGAGTTCCCCAGAAGAAATACTGACTGAGAGAGGTGTCGATTTCATGTCAGACCTGCTGGCTTGTCTATGGACGTACTGTGGGATGAACCACCTAAAGACCACCTGCTAGCATCCCCAGACTAATGGTCTGGTTTTGAGGATAAACTCTACACTAAAGAGCATGCTATGGGCATTTGCAGACCAGTTTAAGAAGGAGTGGGACAAATATTTGCCTCATCTTCTGTTTGCTTACAGAGAGGTGCCCCAGGAATCCACAGGTTTTTCACCTTTTGAATGGCTGTATGGGCATAAGGTAAGGGGACCTCTAGATTTGATTTGTGTTGAGTGGGAGGGTGTATGTGAATCCAGAAGGAGTTTGTTGTGGCATATGTCCTAAATCTCAGGACAAGACTCAGGGAACCCATGGACTTGGCCTAGGAAAACCTGGCAGAAGCCCAACAGCAGGAAAAAGGTATGGTATGACAGGAATGCTCAAGCTAGAGAGTATGCTGTATGACATCAGGTTATGGTTCTCATTACTGTCAGACACAACAAGCTGCAGGCAGCCTGGGAGGGACCGTTCAAAGTGGCAAAGTCAGTGATGTTAACTACCTGGTAGAACTGCAAGGCAGGAGGCAGTGGCACAAATTATACCATGTTAACATGATGAAACCTTACCATGATAGAGAGGCCCTTGTGCTAAGTATTGGCAGTAGGAGTCAGGAGGAGTCTGAGGGGGGATCTATAACTAAAGGGAGCCAGCCAAATCCCAAATTACTATAGTAGAGCCTAGGGTTGCAGGCATAGCATAGGACAGTGCAGCATGTACTGGGGTCAGCAATGCCAAGGCAGCTGAAATCTCAAGACAGGGAATTGGGTAATGTATTACCAGACAGGCCCATCCCTCTCAAGCAACATTTCAAGGGTCACTTGAAAAACAAGCGTGAGTCTTCAAGGGGGGGAGAAATGTCACAAAAGGAGATTCTGCCAGGCCAGCTATCTGTAATTTTGCAAATAATTATATGTGATTTGTGAAGATCAACATGAGTCATATGCTTGTGTTACAAATGTATTAGAACTGTATGTTATGTGTATATCAAACTGCTGGTACAGAAGTGTGTGTTGAAAAGGGTTTACAAAGTACTGAGCTTAAAAGATGTAACCGCAGTGTACTCTACTGGAGAAGAACAGAAATGTATATACACTAGTATAACTGTTTAAATATATATATTTTAACAAGGGAAACTGAAACACAAGAGGTTGACTTCAGAAAAATAGTTTAAATTAAATTATTTTATGGCCACGTAATAAAAGGATGTTAACTTTCAGTTTCAGTGCAGTAACAGACACAATGTCTAGAACTAGACATTTTTTTCCATTGCCTTGGAAGTGTTTATTGTTTTATGATTTCCAGGATCTGCCTTAGAACTATGAAAAGCCCTTGTTTATGTATTTTTACAGGTAGATGTTAAATACTATCAACTGCATCAATGGGGGTTTTACCTGTGATAGAGTCCGATGACAAGAAATTATGTCATTCTGCAAGCTCTCTCAGCAGTAATATTTGGGATATTAATTTAGGAACTCTCTGAGAGAGACTAAGGATTCTGTATTTTTCTATGAAGTGACGACATCAGCTGGAAGACCCACGCAACACATCTGCCATGCTTGCTGTGTAAGTAAGTTAACTAGGATATAGTAATTCTCTAGTTATAGTCAGGAATATAGCAAAGCTTAATTTAGATGTTTTTCTTTATTTATCTGAGACTATCCTGTAATGTTGTTTTAAATATTTCCTGTGATTTTGAACTCTGATGTTATTGTGATAATATACGGAGTATTTTCTTGTCCTTTTATTATTTATTATTAAATATAGTTAAACCTGTCATTGTAGCTGATATTTGTGAGACATATTTAAGTTCTGAGAGTACCTGCATATTTATTTGGTGACACTGTAGGCCTTGCTCTTGGACAAACTACTATTTGTTTTGATACTAATGTTACACAGTAAGATTGGACACCTTTTGTTAAGGGCCTTAAAGTAGCTGATAAGGATGTGGCTGGTGGCAGTGATATCTACCTTATAGTCTGAACAAAAGGGGGCATAGCTAGTAAACCTGTGGCAGCCTTCCCCAGGTGTGTGTGTGTGTGTGTGTGTGTGTGTGTGTGTGTGTGTGTGTGTGTGTGTGTGTGTGTGTGTGTGTGTGTGTGTAAAACAAACCTCAAGGAGTGTGTGTGTGTGTGTGTGTGTGTGTGTGTGTGTGTGTGTGTGTGTGTGTCAGCTACATGGGCAGAGACACAAAGCACTGGTTGGACAGAGATGGTGCTGGAGGTCTTGGCTTGGCCACTCAGCTGATATCTCAACTCTATAGCTGTGCCAGTGGGGAGTCTTATAGGGATCTGGAGAAAGAGGGAGAAACCAGCCCCAGACTGACTATGGACTCTCTGTGTTCTTAAGTGAAATTGCATTAGATGCAGAGAGCTGCATCTGGAGATATTGTATGATCATAGGTGTGTTCATAGGATTACCCTGGCATAGTGCTACCCAATGTTAGTTTGCAGTGCCTATGTCAGGTAGAGCCACTGGAATTATCCCTGAGGTGAATTTTCTGTTTCCCATCAACTCATGAAGATTTCTCTTGAAGTGTATCAGCGAGGTGCACTGCTTGACATGTATGGGAATTCTGTTCCATAGCATAGGCAGTCTCTGGGCTATGAACCTGTTCCTCCAGCATGTTCTGTTAATCGTGATAATGAGGTTGAGGTCTCTGGAGCATGTGGTGTGGAGGGATTGGGATTTCTTTAGATGTAGCATTTCTAACAGAGCTGGGTCAGATATGGCTTTGTAAGGCAAGCAGAGATCACCTCTAAGTAGGCGACATGTGACAGAAAATAGTTGGAGTTTTTTGAGTGTGTCCATATAGGACAAGTGTTTAAGGCCTAGGATCCTCTTTGTGAGGTACTTTTGCAGCCACTCCAGTTGTTGCAGGTGTCTAGTGAAGTACATGCCAAATGGGGCATTGTACTCAATGATTTGCCTAACGAGGGAAGAGTACAGGGAGACAATGACCTCTTTCTTCCTGGATGCAAAACCCTTAGTAATGCGATGTGCCACATAGAAGGACTTTCTGACCACAGTGGCAATGTGGTGATCAAAACAGAGGTTGCTGTCAACCTGTGTTCCCAGATGTCTTCTAACACCTTCTGTGTTCAGTGGACTACCATCGATATGGTAATTCATGGGAACCAGGTTTTTCCCAAAGGGGATGACGACACATTTTTTGCCATTGAGCTTAAGGCCATGGTTCTGACACCAGTCGTTGGTCTCAGTGAGGCCATTCTGTAGGATGGCAACATCATTTGGGGAGTTAATAATAGCTCCCAACTTGTAATCATCTGTGATCTTTGTCAGACAGAGTCCCTTCAATTTGGCCTGGACTTCAGAGAAGTAGATACCAAACAGGAGAGAACCCAGGACCGAACTCTGTGGGACTCCACTCGTGACTAGTCGGAAGTCTGACTTGGAGACAGCTACTTTCACACTGTGAGTTTTTTCTGTGAGCCAGTTTGTAACCCACCTAGTGATATAGGGGTTGATGCCAAGCTTAGTGATTTTTTCTATGATTCCTGAGTGGGGAATGGTATCAAAAGCCTTGGCTAGATCAAGGTAGGCTGTATGAACCACCTTGCCTTCATCCACAGCTCTGGTAACTGACTCAAAGAAGTCGACCAAGATGAGTAGGCATGATCTACCCTTCACAAACCAAACTGTGTGGGATCCAGAGTTTGGAGATTCCCTATATCCTTGCTTATTAGGTCTATGATGATGCATTCTATAGCTTTGCATATCAGACTCGTCAGACTAAAGGGACGATAGTTCCCAGGGTCTATAGTTGTTCCTCCTTTGTGGCGAGGGATGACTGTAGCAGTGTACCATTCGGTAGGGACAAAGTTTGAGGCGAGGCTGTGATTTAACAGGGCACACAGTTGAGGTGCCAGTTCACTCTGTAGTTTATGTAGAATACAACCAGGGAAATTGTCAGGTCACATATAAGCTGTATTCTTGGCCTTAGACAGTGCTGTTTTAACCTGTGCAGCAGTAATACTGGGTGCTTGTCAATCTACTGGTATAGTGATTGGTCCTTTGGGGGGGAGAGGTGTAAAGTTGGCACTGAATCTGTCGGCCATTATACTGGCAATATCTGTTGGCTCAGTATAGGAGGTACCATTGTGCAGTAGCTCAGAGCAAATCTGGGTATTGCCATGGAGATTCTTTACATAACTATAGAAGGCCTTGTGGTTGTCTTTACTATCTGCTGCAATTCAGTTTTCATAGCTGGCTTCAGAGGATTTGATGAGGTATCTCAGCTTTTTGTTGAGGCTGATAAGTTTTTCCAGTCTTGGGACTTCACCTTATTCTGCATCAGTTTCCTCCTTCTGTTGTGGAGTTTGTTTATGGCAGGGGACCACCAGATTGGCTTCCTTTTTTTTTGGAGGAGAGCGTCTTGGTTCTATTGGGTATGGCGAGATCCATGCATTTGTGTACGTGTTCGTACAGTGCACTGGTGTATGATTCTGCAGTCATACAACTATTCTCCATTTGCATGGGTGCTGTGAAGTTAGCCACCTCTGTTTTTAGGAGCCCAAAGTTAGCTTTGGAGGAGTTTGTCATGGTGGTTACCTTTGGGGGGGTGGATTTCCAAGGTGGTTAGTTTGTGGTCGGATCCAATCATGGAAGAGCTGACTACTGGTGTAGAGCTATTTTTGTCCATGTTAGTAATGACCAGGTCAAGGATGTTGCTACCTCTAGTGGGGGCAACAATGAACTGGTCCAGGGCATTGGAATTAATGAACTCCAGGAAACGTTGAGCAAGTGTATTGGTACTTGAGTAGTTTATCCCATTAATGGAGGGGTAGTTGAAGTCACCTAATAAAAGAGTTTTAGATTGGACCCTAATATTCTCCAGGGTGCTTAGGAACATGGAGTTCAAGTCTTGGGACATGGTTGGGGACCTATAGTAGGTTAAGACCTAAATCACTGTCTTACCCAATGTTAGCTGCACCTGAAGTATCTCTGAAGTGTTATGTTGGGCTACCAGTCGGGAGGTGTGCACATCCTTTATGAATATGGAAACACCACCGCCTTTGGAGCTTTGGTCCAAGTTCTGTAGCCGAAAGGTGTGGAATGAGTTATAGCCTGGTAGTGCAGGGGTGCTTTCTGCTGCCTTGAATCAGGTCTCTGTTACAGCTCAAATGTCGATTTTCTCCATTTTAAGGAGTGCTTTGAGTGAGTGCATTTGTATGACCTTCAGATTGTATTTTCTGTAGCTGTTACAGTGGTAATTTGGTCTTTGGAACACCACCTAAAAAAGGCACTATAGGGGTGGCAAGAGCTTTGGCCAGTATCCAGAAGCCCAGGGGTGACAGATGCAAGCCATCTCTGGCAAAGCATAAAGGTCTGTCAATCATGCCATCCCAGGCAGACAGATACTGCATCCCCTTAGAATGACACCAGAAACTTAGCCAATTGTTGAAATCAATCATTTTCTGCTTGTACCGTGGTATCATTCTGGGTGATGGTAGGATGCTGCTCATGGCTAGGCTTATACCCGCCTGGGCTACATAATCCGACAGCTCCTCCAAGTCTCTTTTCATGTAGTCCAGGGAAGTACATCTCAGGTCATTCACACCCACATGTACAATGATAGAGTCATATTTGTACCTGTTGTTGAGGGACCTGAGTTCGTGCATTATGTGGCAGATCCTGGCACCTGACAGGCAGCTGACTGTTACTTTCTCCTTATTCAACCTAGTGAGTGGGACATCAGTGTGCCTCACTATCGAGTCACCTATGACTAGTGTGTTGGGCATGCTGTTTTGTCTTAGGGGCTTTGGTTGAGTGGCACATTGTTTACGGGATTTATGTGTCTCATGATTAAGCCTCCATGAAGGTGGGTGTGTGGTTTGTGTTTTTATGTGAAGGCAGTGATGGTGTGTGTTTTGGAGGGCTATGTGCTCCATGTGGTGTGCTATAAGTGTTGACCTTCTCCTCTTGACCAGCTATTCCGGTCTTGGCTGGAGAGTGCGTGACTTCCAATTTGGACATATAAGTGCATCTCTCGCAAGTCTGAGTGTTGGAAAGTAAGAGAAGAGGGTTGTCGCTGTACATGAGGCAGTTGCTACATTGTCTCAGAATGCCCATGTTCACCAGGTTAATAGGAAAAAGCACAGGGAACTAACCGGTAGACATGCCTGGAGGGGTGGGCATTAATAATAAGTACTGGATTTGTTTCCTTGTAGAATGTTTAGTGCTGGTAGCACTTTTGTGTGCTACAATAATTGCTACAAGAAGTCTGGTAAAGTGCTAGACTGATAAGCTAGTATAAGTGCAGGGGAGGAGAGAACTAGTAGATCTAAGGGAAAAATTGAAGAGCAGACTCTGGGACTGCTCAGAAGCTTACAAACAGTCCTGGATACAGCAAGTCTGTATCTGGACTAGACTAGTTACAGGAAAGGCTGGAAACAAGTGCAAAAGTGGGCTTTTAAACCAGAAAGTTGAGAGAGATGGAAAAACTGTCCAAATGGCCAATAAACTACAACTTCTGGGCCAGGAACCACTCCTCTTATGGTAGATAGTTTACCTAGTGCTTACCACTCCCACTGATAAGCTAGAAGGTTTCCCTCCAACACAGAAAGGCTTGGGGGGCTCAGAAGCTTACAAACAGTCCTGGATACAGAAAATCTGTGTCTGAACTAAACTAGTTACAGGAAAGGGGTGAAGCAAGTGCAAATGCGGACTTTTAAATCATAAAGTTGAGAGAGATGGAAAAACTGCCCAAATGACGGTGTGTACCTGTCATCCTCCCAATGTATGTCCCCCACTGTTGCTAGCAGTGAGGATTGAGGCTTCTTGATTACTGGACTAGAGCTGGGATGTCAAATAGAGCATTACCAGACAGGTTAAATTTGTGTTGCAGCTGCCTGTGGGAAGGGGTTTGGTGGGAAAGATTTAGTTATTTGTCAGGCTTGGGAACAAGTTAAGGTAGTTAAGTTGATCAAGGATGCTTTTGCTGCGAGTAGTATAGTTGCACATGTGACAAGGCTATGTACAAGTAATAAATCTTGGTCAGTGGTTCATTGGTTTGAAGGGTTTGGGTAGGTTTGTTAGTGCAAAAATTGACAGAAATTGGCTATTGACAAGGTTTTGTTTCAAAGGTTGGCATTGGTAAATGGAGGTTCATTGGGCTACAGTTCATGTGGTATTTATTTTATGGATGTATTAAAGTCATTCAGAGGGTGATTTGTTGGTCAGCAAATGCTCTGATGGTCATTAAATATTTTCTTGCATACAATGGGTAGTTGGTGTGATGGTATTGCTATTAAATTGATTTTTGAAAAGGAAATCTCATTTTGGTCATTATTATATACATTGGGTGGTAAAATAGGGCTGCAGGTAGACATGGTGGTATGCAATTGCCCTTGCATGGTTTTGTGTGGCATTGGCTTTAGTGTTCTGGTGGTGCTTTTGGTAGGCAATGACCTTGGAATCATTATGAAGCTACTATTGGTAGTTAGGATAAGTAAGAATTTAGTTACTATACAGTGGTTGTACAAGGTTATGGTTATTACTTTAGCATTGGAGAGGGATCATTGGTTTAATTTCAGCCATTTAAGCAATTGGCTGCTTTGGGTATTTATATGATAGGGCTTTGGGAGGTTGATGACAGGAATCCAGTTTGGTTTAGAGAGGATGAAGTATACCAAATGATGTCTGGCTTAACCCTTTTAAATGTGTGGTTAGATGTTGGAAGTTTTGGTAGGAGGGGGAGAAACAGCCTGGTCAGGCTACTGGGCAGAGAAGAGGAGCAGGCTTGCCCTCTTCCATCCCCCCCCCCGGTGTTGGATGTTCAGTTCAATGAGTTGGGAAAAGAAACTGAGCAGCTGGATGCTGCTTGATAACTAAAATAAGTAAGTGCAGGTAAGGAGGCTGCTTATTTGGTTGGATGATTAATTCAATAAGTGGTAATGGAAGAGAGCAAGGAGACACTGCTTCATAAGTAAAATAAGTGAGTTTTAGTAAGGACACTGCTTATTTGAGTGGATGTTTGATTCAATAAGTGGTAAAGGAAGTGAGCAATGGGATGCTGCTTCATAAGTAAAATAAGCTAGCAGATGTAAGAACGCTGCTTATTGGGTCAAGGTGAGCGAGGTCACGCTGTCCTAGTTAAGAGTTATATGGATGTTTATGCCATGATTAATATCAGTTATACAGATGTTTATGTTGTGATTAATAAATAATGCTGACTAATAAAGTTATGTCTATGGAAGTTTAATAAAGGTCGTCAAACGTCATTCTGTGTGATGTGTGTTCACTGAAGGGGACCGGAACAAGTGAGGTTTGGTAACAAACCAATTTGTTCAAGGACAACTTCAGGTGGGGGTTAGGTAGAAATAGTAGTGGGATTTAAGAGGGTAGGGGAAGTAGGGTAGTGGGGAGATGAAAAGGTTAAATGGGAATGTAGGATGATAGGGAGGAAATGAGGTAAGGGTAGGGAGGGGCTTAACTGGTTTTATGTAAGTGTAACTGGGTAAGTAATCACATTTTGGTGTGAACTTGCTACCCACCCCCCTTTTTTGTGGTACAGTGGAGGATTGTGGTTATGTTATAAGTCTGGGTAGGGTGGAGAAGACGGGTAGGCTTGCCTCTTCTATTCACCCTCTGGTGTTGAATGTTCATTTCAATAAGTTGGGAAAGGAAAGTGAGCAGTTAGACGCTGCTTGAAAAGTATAATAAATGAGCGAAGGTATTGGGTCAGGGTGAGCAAGGTCACCCTGCCCTAGTTAACAGTTATATGGATGTTTATGCTGTGATTGATATCAATTATACGGATGTTTATGTTGTTATTAATAAACAATATTGGTTAATAAAGTTATGTTTATGGAAGTTTAATAAAGGTCATCAAATATCATTCAGTGTGATGTGTGTTTATTGAATGGGACCAAGACAAATGAACAGATTTGCAATTTTAGAATTTGAAGAGGAAGAAGAGTGTAAAGTGGAGACAGGAAACCAAGATAGTGAAAAAATCAATATGTGGGAGACTTAGAAGGAAAAAAGGTTGATACAGGAATTTTAGCCGTAAATGTGGATTAGCATTAGAAACTATATTAGAGGTTTGGTGGTGATGGAATAGTGTAAGAAAGAAAAATGTATTTTTTTTCTTACTAGATATCAGATGTAACAAAGAAAAAAGGAAAAGAACAGAGGCAGTTTGGGGGAGGGTCAAATTATTTGGTCATAAGAAAAAGATAATTCTGGAAAAGAAATTCTTAAAAAATGAATAAACAATAGCAGTATCAGAAAGGGTAGTGATATGTGATATGATAATGAGTAAAAAATGTATAAGATTAAGAGTGATGTATTTGTTTACAAATATGATGGCGAGAATAGGTGAAGAAATTAAAAATAAATTGTGATAGTAAATATGTCAAAAGTGATGGTATGAGATTTTACCTGTAAATTATTAAAGTGTGGGGATTTAAAAGCAAGAAAAAAAGAGAACGGGCAAATAAAACGGAATTTTAAGGCTGAAATTGATCATATAGTTTACTCAAAAGACGTATAAGAAATAAGGGAGAAATGCAAATTGTAGAATTTCCAGATCATAGAGCAGTATGGGCTAGAATAGGAGAAGTCAGAAAAGAATAAAGGAGGGAAGAGGGAAAAGATTAACTGTAGAGTTTGCAAAGGAGAAAGAAATAAGAGAAAGAAATTTTATGGAAAGGGGATATGACAATGAGACCATTTCATAAAATTTAGACAAAGTGGTGGGTAATGTATAAGCAGAAGTATAAAATATATTTAGAAATGGAAAGAAGAATAAAAAAGAAATAAGATGAAATAAAGAATATTATGGCATTAAGACAGATATATAGAACAAGGAAGTGACAAAATAAGAAATTGGAAAAACAGATATATGAAAACAAAAGACAAAAAAGTAGAAATGTTATAAAGAAAGTTTTTTTTCTGAAGAGGAAATAAAGAGGTTTTCTCTTAGTCCTTATTTAGGAAAGTAATTAAAATGAAAGAAGGATGGTGGATGCTTTTTTAGACAGCAAAGGAGATTAAATTACGAACAAGATATTATGGAGATGGTAAGGGTCTACTACAAGTTCTCATTTATCATTAGCTTGTGACACACTTCTCTACTGCCACTTGCTTGTGTTAAGTGCCTTAAGTACCACCACCACAATTCCTGTGTACTACCACAAACCTAACTCTCCCTCTAGAACCGTGACCCTAACCCTAAAAATAACTCCTGATCACTGCCTAAACCAAAAATCCCCCTCCCTTAACCCCCCAATCCTCATGGCTCATTTGCCAAACCTAAAATCTTTTCCACTCCCTAACCCCTGATCACTCCCTAACTCTAAAGTCTCCATCCCCTACCTAACCCTACACTAATTGTCAGTCAGTCCCTAAACATAAAATGCCTTTCCCCTCTCCCATCCTTCACCGTGAGATAAACTCCCAGTCAGTGCCAAAAACTAAAATTAATCTCCCCTCCCTCACAACGCTTATACAGAATCCTTTACTGTCAAAAGTTATGCACATGTAAATAGTTGCATAGATACATATGTTCCCCTCAGACAAAAATACAATTACAAATTCAAAAATAACCCCCTGTGGAGGAACATTAATATAAATAGACTTAAAAATAAAAGAAAAAACTCACTGCCCACAAAAATAGATTTAACTCAAGATGCCAAAAACCCTGTTGCTAAACTAAACAAGTAACACTGGACCCTGATCCTCAACCAAAAGCCAGGTATGAGATAAAATAGCCACCTAGGTGAAAGATAACCAGAAAGCTTTATTTAATTATGTTAGAAACTAGAGCAACAATGGTCAGCACTGCGTGCAGCTAATTGTAAATATCAGATACTCAGACCCAGAGGACATTGCCCATCTACTAGCAGAAACATGTATCCCTTACTTCACCTTCCCTTCAGTCTTCTCAGATCACATATGCACATCTACATCCCCACAAATCTCCCAAGAACACATCCTCAAGGTGTAATCTAAGACCAAGCACACTGCTCCTATGGGGTCTGACCAGCATACTAGGCAGTATAGTGGTCAGCCTGAAACATGACTTATCAGATGGCTACAGAAACTATTCAATATCAACCTCAAAGCAGACTTCATGCCAAATGAACAGAGGAGAGCAACACTCATACCTTTGCACAAAGGTGGGGCTTCACTGGAACAAAGCACTTACAGACCCATAAGCTTGACCAGCCTCATCTATAAGACTAGGGAAAGAATTATTATGGAATTAATAAATAAGGACATAGGTAACCTATAGATTCTCACTTCAATTTAACCCAGTGAAGATTTGTAAAGGAACTTTCTGTCTACTTACCCTGGTTGTTTCTTTAAAAAGTTACTGTAGCAATGGATGAGAGCAAATCAGTATACAGTGCATAGCTGTTCCTGGCAAAGGCATTTAATATAATTTCATTCACAAGTATCACATATAAACTTTCTGAGCTAAATGTACAGCCCTATGTAATTCATTGGATAGCAGATTAGATCACAGCAGAATCCAGGAAATAAAGATAGGTGGATCTACCTCCTCCAAAAGACCTATAACTAATGTTGTACCCCACTGTTCAGTCCTTGAGACACTCCTTTTGGCATTTATATCTTGGGAGGCCAAAGCTAATGTTAAATGTTTGTGGCTGATCAAGATTACAGCTGTTTGCAAATGTGGCACCATCATAAAGTCCTTGGAGTATGCCATTATCCTCTAAGGAGACCAGGCCCAAACAAATAAATGATGTCAAAACCATAGACTAAAACTAAATGGCAAAATATCTTAATCTGTATCCTTTGGCAAGCATGACTCCCATTGTAACTGTCATATTGACAATATAACCCTAGAAACTGATCCCACAGTCAGGGATCTGGAAGCCTATGTCAGCAATGAACAGTCTTTTGATAATTATGCATTCAGTATTACAAGGGAGTCCGTTTTCTTTGCACAGTTTATCTCTGAAGTTAAGGTGTTCAGGTTTGGGGGATGTAATTATTCCAATGTACTTGGCACTGATTAGGCAGATCGAGTATAATGCCACTTTAGGTATGTGCTTGTCCAAATACTTGTTACAACTGGAATGACCATAGCGCTTCCACAATAATAAAATCAAACATCTAAATCTTAAAACTATTCAAAGCATTTCATAGCCTTGTCTCTCTTGTCAGTATCATACAAGTAACTTAGAAGCAACTTTTGTCTTGCATATACAGCCTCAGCAGATCCTATTCTGTCAGACCAATTACACACTCACAAGGCCACTGGTAGAATAAAGGGCCACTCAAGGGACTGCAGTCTGTTCTGCAGCATAAACAGAACATGTTAGAGGGACAGGTAAGTATCACCAAGAATTCCACTTTAGAGCATCTTCCACTCCACATAAAGCAAATTATGTCTCTTACTTTATATAAACATAAGTTGGATGAACAGGGAGTAACCACAAATTCACCCTAAGTTAGCAGTCCTTTCCCTCATGGATAGGGGCAACATTTAAATGACCCAACATACACTTGTTCTGCCCATCTTTGGGTTATTTGTACATAGAATGTAAAGGTTAAAAACTACCATGGGAATGTAAGGCCGGGCTTCTTAAGATACGTGCAGATCAATAGCCTAGTCAGTATCTATGTGCCTAAATGATCTAAAAGAAATAGGATATTTGGGTGAGTGCACTGCTTGTTGTACATACCATAAGCTAGCTAAATGTTCCACTGGTAGTGGGTTTCCATTGCAACCATGTATTGAACTGATATGCAATCATAGATGAAAAAAAGTGCTAATGTCACCTGCACTTGTACAGTAAACTCTCAGTTAACCGGAACTCAAGCAACTGGTACTCTCAAGCAACCAGCAAAAAAATATTGAAGAAATACAGTACAATTTTTATGTGTTGCACTTTCTGTTTTCCCCCAGAAGAAACATACCTTACGTTTTTAGAGTTTTACAGTTTTAAAAAGGAAGATAGGAATAAATTTCCTCTCTCCAGCCTGAGAACAAGTCAAACCAAACAAATAGTATAGGGTACAGTTTAGTCAGGCCTGTTTTTAATAGTAACTTTCAAGCAACCAGAGACTACAGTTATCAAGCATCTACCAGTTCCCATGGGTGCCGGTTAAATGAGAGTTCAGTGCATTAGTTCTTACATGGAAACCATATGAATATCAGAATACTGGAGAAGTGATAACAAGGACCATAAGATGTCCAGTTTTATACACCTTTAAAATAGACTCACTTGAGATTTTAAGCATTTTAAAGCACATAACAGTGCTCACCTAACAGACTGAGCAGTAGTTTACAAGACAATGCTGCTGAGAATTAAACTAAGGACTGGATTAAGAAAGCAACTGGCATTCATGGATCAAGTACTCTTACATTAACTGATTTTATTTAGCACAGAAGAAAAATCAAGAGAGATGTAATAAAAATAATTATACTTCTTTAGAAGGAATTGTTTGTCTGGAGGGAAGGAAGAGCTCCATAGAAGGATTAGGTAGTACTGTGGATAAAAAGACATCATACTTTAAGACAAAAGGTCCATTAACCATTATGTTACTTCAAGATGACTGGTTAGAGACTAATAAATTCATTTCAAATTTTACTCTGATATGTAAAGAAAATGCAAATCATACTAATAGGTGTATTTTAATATCTCTCTGGACAAATGAGTTCAGGGGATAAGTAATAAGGAGCGCAATTTCGAAGAAATAATGGGAAACATGGAGAAAATTACACATTCGCATTGAAAAACCAAGGAGTAATGAATCAAAATAAAAATCCATCTGAAGGAGAAGGAAAATCTGGAAAGTTAAAGAAAAATATAGAAACTAAAATGGTATATTTTAATAATTTTATTTTTGATGAATCAAGCCACATTAGACACTGAACATAACTATGGGGCTAGATCTACAGACAGTTGCTCTAATGATAGTAACATAGAACAATGGCAACCGTTTCACAGAGAGGATGTGAGTTCAGTACATATGGGTATGGATGACACTGAGAAGGGTGTTTAGAAGCAGTCCAAGAAAGGAAAATTCATAAAAGAAGTGGAAGAGATATTGCACTACCTCAGCATTCCAAGATGTTATAGTCAGACCTTACAATCACAAAAAGAAGAGAAGTGAGCAATTAATACACAGTGTATACGATGAGGAAATCGTGAGAAGCAAAAAAACAAGAAGTGACAATTGAGGATAATGGGGGGTAGGTTGGTATAAAGCTGAAGACTAACACAATTAACATAATTCATATAAGTTTAACTAAACCCAGAATTGTATTGAGCACTAGTCAGCACCTTGTAGAAAATGCTGACAAGAAAAACTGTACTGGGAGGAGGCACCTCAACTGTTAATGGAAATGACGCTTTTGTTCACTTTCTAAAGAAAACTGGATATTCTTCATATTGATCATTGCTGCTGTGGCCTATGTATATGGGTTTTATCCTGCAAGGACATAACAGCTGGACAGCTTCTAAAGCTTCAGGGCACCTTCCACAAGCCCAAACTATTAGTCAGCTTGAGCTGAACTGACTAAAGACAGGTTTTGGCACTAAACCTATCAAAGCCTTCCTGCTGCCAAAACAAGTATGCTCCTATGAGGCTTTCAAGGATCAATGGTCAGCTTGTTGCAGGTTAAGTTCCCTTTGGGGGGACTTCCTTTTGAAAAAAAAGTTTGTTTGATAATTTCCTATTCATGAAAGTTATTTTAAGCTAGGAGTTTGTGTTTTAAGAAACTGTCACAAGACTTTTTTTGGCTCTGGGAGCATTCTAAAGTGTTTTTACTTTGTTTTTCTGTGAAGAGAGACTTTTAAAGACAACATTTTCCAGCTTTTTGGTGCTTGTTTTCCACAGGAAAGAGACACTATTTTCAGCTTACCCATGGAACAAACTGTCAGTTCTATGGTCACTCCTTCTTCCAACCACAAAAGACAAAGTTAAGCAAGCAGCCTTTGCCACCAAAACAGGTTATCAGTTTACCTCAGCAGCAAGTGGGTGACTCTGCTGTGGCCAATAATTGTACCTCAGTCCACTCAATCTTTTACCTCTGATCCCTCTGGTGTAGCACCTACAGCCACTATGGACCAGAAGTTAACCACATCATCTCCAACTGTTACAGTCCCTTAAGTAAGCAAGACAGAACTACTCTTGTAGGTACTGGGAGAGGAAAGGCTTCCCTGTTTTGTCAGAATGTTGTGCTCATCCTTAAGGAAGCTGCTGTTGCCATTAATAATACTGTTGGCCCCATTATCCTGTCAAAAAGAAACACTAAACTAAACATGTATCTACTCCTCCTCAAATTTTCTTAAAAAGGAGTAATTTATGGGTCTGGATCAGGATTTAAGTCAGACTATTGATCTTTCTTATAAAACAGTTTCTGGTAAAAGAAAGAGGAATACTCTTTTTTCCTGAAGAGATTCCAGATTCTGAATCCAGACAGGAAAATGAAGGGATAGATACAATGTTTTGTCCTCAGATTTCTGAATCAGACTCAGAGAAGAGCTCAGTTTCTGATTCTCCCTGTGAAGGTTTCTCTTTCTCTGAGACTATTTTCAGAATACCCAAGGGTTTTCAGTAGGAGAACACTAAGCTTGTCAGTCCCTCAAAAATACTATGAGCTGTTACAAAAGGAATTTCCAGAGCCTTCATCTATTCCTCCAGTTCTGTCAGCTATGGAGGATGTGTGTGTAACTGCCTAAAATTTCCTGATAGTCAGCTAGACACCCATAAAAAGGCAGATAGGCTGTATAAAGTTCCTCAATTA
This sequence comes from Protopterus annectens, assembly GCF_019279795.1. NCBI lineage: Eukaryota > Metazoa > Chordata > Ceratodontiformes > Protopteridae > Protopterus > Protopterus annectens. The sequence goes on along the minus strand of NC_056737.1, from coordinate 685,905,854 downwards.
AAGATTTATATACTCTTCCCAAAACTGACCCAGGATCTATAGCCTTAGTTAATCCTACCACTGCTAAACATTTAGTTAATTTCAATTCTACTCTTTCTGATAAGGATGGGAAGATTATTGATAAGTATGGAAAAAAGTGTATGCTTCTGCAACTTTGATTTTCAGAATTTTGAATTGCCAGGCTCATATGTCAAGGTTTGTTCTGACTAAATGTCCAAGTATAAGTAATATATTGTTTGCAGTTTCTTCCTGTGAGGAAACATCTGCTTTAATTTAGTTTCTTCTATTGTACAAGTCACTGCTCATTGTTTACAGGGTGTGTGTATATGATTTAATTGATACTTCAATGGCACTGACCACTGGTACTGTGTTGAGGAGGTTTGCCTGGCAGTCTTCTCAAAACCTCCCAGATGTTAAAACAAGATTTTAAATGCTCCTTTAGGTAAATATTTTGTTTTTGGTCTGTCAGCAGCAGCGGTAATAAAGTGTGATCAGAGAGATAAGTTTATACAGGGAATCTCTAAGACTTTTCAGACCTCCTTTTCCAAATTGTTTTAATGGATTCCCTAACTGCTCATCCAATTTTGGCAAAAAACAGAATAAACAGTCTTAATAAGATGCAAGTAAATGGAAGTTTAAGAAGAAATGGCAAGTGATTCCAAAAATAATTAAGGACCCTCATAAAACCAAGGACAGTCCAACAAGTCAGAATGACTGTTTAAGGAACCCTGTCCCTTCCTCCCACCCTGACAGTCCATTTTCCTTTCCAGAAACTCTGAATCTCCAATTTTCTCTTTGACAACAGAGAGTTTCAGACAAATGGGCTCTGAAAACCATTTACCAAGGTTACAGATGGCAAGAGGTGGAAATTCTTTATTTCCAGGAGGTTATTTCCATCTGTCCTTTACATGCTGTCCCAAGGAGTGATGTTACTAGCTCTTCCTTTCCAGGTGGGAAAAGATTTATATTCAAGGATATTTTTAGTACCAAAGAAAGAAATGCTTGGAGACCAGTTCTGGATCTTTCTTTCCTAAACCTTTTTCTGATAGTGCCAAAGTTCAAAATGCTGTCACTTCACGACCTGTTACCTTTTCTTTCTCAGTCATTCTTCCTATTAACTCTAGATTTCAAAGATGCTTACTACCACATCCCTGTTTATCCAGACTTCAGGTGTTTAAGGTTGTGTGTGTCTGGATCACATTAGCAGTTCTTTGCCTTACCCTTTGTACTATCCACTGCACCAAGAGTGTTCACAAAGTGTTTAGCTCCAGTTGTAGCTCACTGCAGGCTACATAGTATCAAAATTGTTGCATATTTAAAGGACTTGCTTATGTTTGGTCTTTACAAAGTGTCAGGAATGTGTCACTTGGTTATGAGATCTCTTACACAAAATGGGATTCCAAGAGAACATTAAAAAGTCTTTTTTGATTCCTGTACACAGGATTCTGTTCCTGGAGTGTCAGCTAGACACTCAATTCAAAAAGAGTTTCTTCCACAGGAAGACATAGATTTATATCTGGATCTATTTCTAAATTTTTTCCACTCAGACTTTGGTCACTGCAAAGGAATACCTCAAGATATTGGGTCTCACAGTATCTATGATTCTCATGATACCCCTGGCAAGACACATGAAAAAGATACAATGATGTGACGTTTCTTTGATCCCAGTACCAACATCCTTTGACCTTTCAAATCACAGTGCTGGGTTTTATCAGAAGGAAAATAATTTGGTGGAGACAGCAAATATTCTCAAATCCAGGTCTTCCCTTCTCCCTCCTTGTTCCACAGCAGTCAGTCACCACAGATACCTCTGACTTTGTTTGGGGAGCAGTTTTTGGAGGGATAAAAGTGCAAAGCGTCTGGGACACGAGGGAAAGATGCAAGCACATAAATAAAAGACACTTGGCCTGATCAAGGCACTCAACTCTGAACTATCTTTGGTCCCTGGAACCTCTTCAAGTTGTTGCAGGCAATACCACTGTCATGTGATACATCAAAAAGCAAGGGTGAACCAGGTCATACCCTCTCTGCAGAATAGCCATGATAGCTTGAAATATAGCTTCCCATCACAGTCTCACTCTACAGGCATTCTATATCCCATCAGAGCAAAACTGTATGGCAGACAATCTGAACAAAACAAAGCCAGGCCATAAAAAATGGAAAATTGTTAAGAAGGTCTTCCAAGATTTGATCCATATGTGGGGAGATCCTCAAGTAGGCCTATTTTCCTCTTGCCTAAACAATCAGCTGACAAAATTCTGCTCCAGGACTCCATCCAAGAAAACCTGGAAGAATGATACCTTTTCTTTCCCATGAAGAGAAATATGTCTGTATGCCTTTCTACCCTTTCCAATGATATCTAGAGTACTTCTGAAGGCTCAGGAGGAATCCCCAAGACCATTGGGGTGACTCCCTTCTTGCGCAGGAAACCATAGTTCTCCCTTCTTTTGGAAATTGCCAGGTGGAATTACTGCACATCTCCTCACTGACTAGATCTACTCACACAAGGTCAGGGATGTACTGTATGTTACACCCCGATCCCGATCATCTTCAGTTGACTGCCTGTATGATACAGTCTTAAATCCCTTTATGCACTTGTTTACCAAGGATGTACAGCAGGTACTAATGGGCAAGAAAGACTGCTACTAGAAAATCATGTATTAGCAAATGGAATCAATTTTCTAGTTGGTACCAACAACATAACTAACAGCCATTTGAGGCTAGTTGTTCTCTGGTTTTACAATATTTGTGTGAACTATTATCCTACGGCCTTTCTTACTCCTCCATCAAGGCCCATCAGCTTTTTCAATATGCCTGCCCAAGGATCCTCCAATTTCAATGCATTTTTATGTGAGGTTTTGCATATGAGATCACCAAGAAAAGCAGTGGCTCCTTCATGAGGTCTTAATTTTCTGTTAGAAAAGCTAATATTTTCTCCAATTGAACCAGCTAATTTGGCTGACTTGAGAGTCTTAACATGGAAAACAGTTTCACTGATTACTCTTACCTATGCAAGAAGGGAGTTTGAGGTACAAGCACTTATGGTTAAGTGAGCGCTACAGCATTTTCCACAGAGGCAGGGTTTCTTTGAAAACTAATAACCCTTTTAAGCCTAAAGTGGTATCCAAGTTTATTTTAAGCCAAACTATCAATTTTCTCTCATTTGTAGGCCCAGGAAGGAAAATGGGAAAATGGATATGCCATACCTTGGATGTCCACAGACAAATCAGGTACTATCTTTACAGAACTAAATCTTTCAGATCAACTGTTTATTTCGTGTGAATGCTCGAAGGCAAAACCTGAGTCAAGGCAGACTATTTCCAAATGGCTGTCTAAGGGTATTACCTGTTGTGATGGGTTCACTTCCATAAAAGTTCATTTCACTGACAACGAGTATATATATATAGTTAGGGGGGTATATATATATATATATATATATATATATATATATATATATATATATATATATATATATATATATATATATATATATATATATATATATATATATATATATATATATATATATATATATATATTTTTTTTCCAGGCAGGGTCATGGATCACTCCACTAAGACATTGCCTAAATCTTTGGCTTTTTGGAAAAGGTTATACTCTAGAAGAATTCTAGAAGAGCAAATTTCGTCCTCTGTACATACTTTTACAAAACACTACAAGTTTTATTACTGCGCTATATCTTAATCAGAATTTCCTAGGACCATTCTTCAGGAGCTACTGGACCATTCCCCTTCTACTTCCCAAATGTAATAAGCAAGGGTTATCTACCCATATAGATAAGGCTACTGCAGCAGTGACCAAGATGAAGACTATATTATGCTTCTAGATGCTCAAATAATCACTGCTGCAGTAGCTGCTCCCACCCTGTATCCCCTTTGTTTCTTGATGTTGTTGCCAGATGTGACAATGTGAGATACTGCCAGCTATGCCAGGAAAAGTAGGGCAGTGGATCTGTAACATATGCCAGCAAAGCTAGCTGGAAATTTGTAAAGAATTATATGTCATTTGTATATCAAACTGATTTGCACAGATGCTTGTGTTGAAAAATGAATTTGTAAAGCTGTTTGTATTAAAAAGGCACAACAATATGCCCTGCTGGACAGAAAAAATATATACATGTATTATTGTAATTGTTTAAATGTATATGTTTTAACAGAGGATACTGGAAGTGAAGAGGTTAATCTCAATCTACCTGAATTTGAAAAATAATAAAAAAAATAAATTTAATTTAGGCATTAAGATTGTATCTTACAGTTTTGATTGCAGCCAGAGACAAAATGTCTGGGAAAACAATCAATGGGAAGCCCTCTGTATTGTCTTTTGCAGAGAACTAATTGCTACTCTGGAAGGGCAGATGTTTGAAATTGTTGTATGACTTCCACGATCTTCAGCAGATCTTAGCAAGGTTCTGGGTGTGTGTATTATGTGCCAAATCTTGACAACTTCTAGCCAAGGGGGGTGGCATGGGAACCAGAAGTCAGATGACCAGATGTATGTGATGTCCTTTGTAATCTATCACTAAAATAATGTTTAATACTAGGCAAGACTGAAGCCTCAGAGCAGTCTGTTTCTTGAAACCTGACATATAAGGACCCCTCACCTACTTCATCTTGCCATTGCTAGTAAGTGACCAGGGAATTGTAACTCTTTAGATCAGTCAGGAAAATATAGTGAGACTAGATAAATACTATTTTTCTGTATCAATGTGAATCTATTCATCTCTCTCTGTTATTTTAATATTTTCTATGATTGAAACTCTAGTGTTTATTGTAAATACATATTTAGTATTTTCATGTTATTTTATTATTTATTATTAAATCTATTTAAACTTTCATTGTGGCTGGTCCTTTAGAGAATATTTTAACCATTGAGAGTGCTTATATTTATTCAGTGGCACTGCAGCCACTCCTGAAAGCCTTGCTGTTTGGTCAACATTGCCATTTGTATTAATATTAATTTAACTTAGTCTAATAGGGTACCCTTGCAAGAGCCTTAGAGTAGCTGGCTTTGGGGTTTCTGGTGGCAGTGTAACTACTGTATAGTCTGGGCAGAAGGGGGCAGAGCTAGTAAATCTATGCCAGTCTTTCCTGTGTGTATGTGTGTGTGTGTGTGTGTGTGTGTGTGTGTGTGTGTGTGTGTGTGTGTGTGTGTGTGTGTGTGTGTGTGTGTGTGTGAAAATCAAATCTCAAAGTGTGTGTGTTTCAGCTTCTTGGAGTAGGACATGAAGCACTGGTTTCGCAGAGAGGTTGCTGGAGAACTTGGCTTGGACACTCAGCTGAGGACTCCACCATACAGCTGTGCCAGTGGAGAGTCTTATTGGGGATCTGGACAGATGGGGAACCCAAACCTCAGACTGAGTGTGTTTTCTATGTGCTCTTAAGGGAAATTGTGCTTGATGCAGAGAGCTTCATCTGGAAAGACTGGGTGAATCCATTTTTGCTCCAAGTGAACAGCCATCTCCAGTGCCAGTGGTGACAATTCAGGCTCCTTGATTACTGATCCAGAGTGGGGATGCCACATATTGGTGAGCAGTGGTGTGGATATTAATTGAACTTCTGTATCCCATAAGCAGTTGTCACTGAAGGTGGGTGTACTCTCAAGCAGCCACAAGGTAAACATGCAGAGTTTCATTTCACAACAGTTTTATTTATTTAATTTATTTTTTGTTAGTTTAGTTTACTCAGGGAAAGCAGGAAAAGATGTCAGCAGAGGATTAGGGCAAGCTGACAAAGAGCCTGTTGGCCAAGGTATGTGAATCCAAAGGACTGGTGTATTCCAATTTGACTAAACAGAACATTATTTTAGCCTTAATCATAGCTCAGACCAGCAACTAAGAGGACAACCAGTTTGGTGATGGGGATGTACAACCCTTAGAAACAGGACAGTTCACCTTTTCCTCAAAGGACTTAAAATCCATCTGGAGTTAGATATTTGAACTGGAGGCCAAATATTTGGAATTAGAATCAGAAGAGAAACTAGAGCAGAAGAAACAGATGAAATTAGAATCAGCAGAGAGACTGCATTGTTTGGAGGCTAAAGAAAATGAGAAGCAGCTTCCGCATGAGAGGGAGATGCTGACTCTTCACCAGGGTCCTGGTGATAATAGGAAAGGGAATAACTGACCCCAGAAACAATAATGGTCAGAGGGTGATAATTCTGATAGTCTGATTCATATATTTGAAAGAGTATGTAAACAGTATAATGTTGACCAAGGGCTCTGGGTATGGTTCCTGTCCCCCCTTACTCAATGGAAAAGCTGTAACAGCTGTTTCTAAATTGTCTGATATTGATTGTTTAAACTATGACAAAGTAAAGAAATGTTTATTTGAATATTTTAACGTAAACACCTGAAGCTTACAGAAAAAATGTTTGTGAGCATAGACACAAGGCAGATGAAGGTGTGTGTGCTTATATTGCCGAGTTAAGCACTTATTTTCATAGGTGGGCAAGTGGGTGTAAGGTAGTACCTTTGAAGAGCTGGCAGACCTCTGGTAAGGGAACAAGCCCTTAGTACTTTGCCTGAGGAGATAAGAATCTGGTTGGCAGACTGAGAGTGTAACTCTGCAGATGAGCTGGGGAAAAAAGGGGATCTCTACTTAGCAAGCAGGGCAGCACTGCTCAAGAAGTGGATACTGAATGCTGAACATGGATATAAGAGAACCCATGGTGGGCAGCCTAAACCACCCCAACAGAGTCCATCAGTAAATGGGGAGGCCACTGGTTCAGGTACACAGCCAGGATCAAGGGTTAAATGTTTAAAATGTAAGCAGTGAGGTCATGTATGATATAGTTGTCTATGGAGGCAAGGTGGGGAACAAAAGGTGGGGCAGCCAGCAAATGGGAATAAGAGTATGCCAGTGGTAAGTTGTTAGTTTGGCAGCCCTGGTGACTCCAATCACCAGGGTTTATATCCAATCTTAGTGGATGGAAAACAGGCCACTGCTAACAGAGAGCTACAGCCTCTGACTTAACCATTGTGAAGCCTGCAGTGGTTAAAGAGGAGCAATACTTGCCTGGGCAGTCAACTCCAGTCAGAGCTTTAGGAGGGACCCCACTCCAAAGGCCTTTGGTCAGAGTTCACTTTGACTGAGAGGGTGGAAAAGGAATCCAGCAACTAGGTGTGTTTGAAGATATTCCTGTAGATGTCCTGATAGGGAATGATTTTGATAATGCACTACCTTATGTGCCTGCAGTTACATGCACTCAGGCTTGGAGACAAACATATGTGACTGGTAGCCTGGGGCGGACCCAGACAGACCCCACACCTGAAGCCAGGGCTGGTGAAGTGGCTATTTCAGGGAGGGAGCTACCCTCTAGCAGTGAACCTGAAGGTGAGCCACAGCTGCTGGTATTTAATGGTGTTCCCTTGGACAGGGTCTCGTAAGGGCAGAGTTGAGTGGTAGGATACAGGCTGATAGCGAGGCACCACTGTCAAAGGATACCAGACTTCCTGGGGAAGGGGAGCTGAGAAGAATTACAAAGACAGAGTTGAGACAGGCTCAGCTCTTGGACCCTACACTAAGAGGCTTGAGGGAGGTAGTTAGGGAGGCACCTGATTCTCAAGGAAGAGGAGAGTCTGTATACTGGAACAGAGGGCTACTCTACAGAGAATGGACCCCCTGATGGAGGGCTAGATGGTGAGGTAATACAGCAGTTGGTAGTGCCCAGAGCCTACCATCTGGCACATCTAGCCATAGCCCATTACATTTCTTTTGCAGGCCATTTGGGCATAAAGCATACTAAGAGACACATTACACAAAACTTTTAATGGCCTGGCATTGCAAGGGATGTAACAAGGTAGTGCAGGACCTGTGAGCAGTGTGAAAAACCAGGCAAGGCAGGAGACAAGGTCAAAACACCTTTGATGCCTTTGTCTCTGACTAAGGAGCCATTTCAGAGGGTAGCTATGGATATTGTGGTACCTCTGAGTACCCCAAGTTCCAGGGAGAAGAAATATATCCTGGTAGTAGTAGATTATGCTACTAGATCATTGAGACAGAGAAGGTGGCAAATGCTTTGTTAGAGAGATTTTCAGCAGGGTAGGTTTCCCAAGAGAAAAACTGACTAAGAGAGGTGCCAATTTCATGTCAGACCTGCTGGCTTTTCTGTGGAAGCACTGTGGGGTGAAGCACCTGAAAACCAACCCTACCATCCCCAGACTAATGGTCTTGTGGGGAGGTTAAACTCTACACTAAAGACCATGTTACAGGTATTTGCAGACCAGTTTGAGAAAGTGGGACAAATATTTGCTCCATCTGCTATTTGCATACAGAGGGGTACCCCAGAAATCCACAGGTCTTTCAGCCTTTGAGTTGCTGTATGGGCATAGGGTAAGGGGGCTTTTAGATTTGATTTGTGATGAGTGGGAGGGTAAGAGTGAATCTCACAAGGAGTCTGTTGTGGCATATGTCCTAAATCTCAGGACAAGGCTTAATGAGCTCATGGGCTTGGCCCAGGAGAACCAGGCAGGAGCCTGCAACAGAAAAAGATCTGGTATCACAGGAATACTCAAACCCATGAGTATGATGTGGAACAGCAGGTTATGGATCTCATTCCTGTCAGACACTATAAGCTGCAGGCATCTTGGGAGGAACCATTCAAAGTGGTAAGGAAGGTCAGTGATGTTAACGACCTGATAAACCTGTTAGGCAGGAGGTAGGGGCACAAATTGTACCATGTTAACATGATGAAGCCTTATGATAGGGAGGCCCTTGTGCTAAGCATTTGCAATAGGAGGTAGGAGGAGTCTGAAGAGGATCTATGGCTACATCAAGCCAGCTAGAAAAATGCCAAGTTACTAAGGTGGAGCCTAGGTTTGCAGGCATATGATATGACAGTGCAGCACTGTAGTGGGGTTAGCAATGCCAATGCAGATGGGCTCTCAAGACAGAGTATGGGTTAATGTATCCCCAGATAGGCTCATTTCTCTCAAACAATGTTTCTCAAAGGTCACTTGAAAAACTAGCTTGAGTTTTCAACGAGGGGAGAGATGTGACAATGTGAAGTATTGCCAGCTATGCCAGGAGAAGTAGGGCAGTGGATGTGTAACATATTCCAGCACAGCTAGCTGGAATTTTGTAAATAATTATACATCATTTGTTTATCAAATTGATTTGTACAGATGCTTGTGTTGAAAAATGTATTTGTAAAGCTGCTTGTGTTAAAAATGTACCAACAGTGTTCCCTGCTGGACAGAAAAAGAAATAGGCATGTATTATTGTAACTGTTTAAATGTATAATTTTTAACAGAGGGTACTGGAAGAGAAGAAATTAATCTCAATCCATGTGACTTTGAAAAACAGTAAGAAATTAAATTACTTAATTTAGGCCATAAAGATGTACCTTACAGTTCTGATTGCAGCCAGATACAACATGCCTGAGAAAACAAGTACTAGGAAACTTTCTGTATTATCTTTATCAGTGGACTAATTCCTACTCTGGAAGGGTAGAAGACTTAAATTGTTTAATGACTTCCAGGAGTTGCAGCAGATCTTAGCAAGGCACTCTCTGTATTACTGACACATATGTGCTAAATCCTGACAGCTTCTAACCAAGGGGGGTGGCATGGGAACCATAAGTCAGATGATGAGATGTATGTGATGTCCTTCTGTAATCCATCTTTAAAAATGTTTAACACTAGGCGAGACTGAAGTCGTAGAGCAGTCTGTTTCTTGGAACCTGACACAGAAGGACCCCTGGGTCTATATTACCACATTGGAAAAGCCATTAATTGAACAGTTTTATAACCAAAAATGCCGATAAAAGAACTGTGTATTGTGAGATCATGGTACAGTGAAGATTGGAAAATTTGCCCTTTCCTCACTGTAGTGTGGTCTCCGATTTGGTATATCTAATTAGTGGGGGGTGCAGCCCCCCACAAAAGTGAGTTCTATTAACCACATTTTGGGTTACTAAGCCATTCGATTAATGTTTTTTTCTATGTGGTAATATTGACCCAGGGCCCCTCACCTACTTCATCTTGCCAAGTGCTAGTAAGTGACCAGGGAATAGTAACTCTTAGATAAGTCAGGAAAATATAGTAAGACTAGTTAAGTACTGTTTTTCTGTATCCGTGTGAATCTATTAGTCTATGTTATTATTTCCTGTGATTAAATCTCTGGTGTTTATTGCAAATTGATATTTAGTATTTTCATGTTCTTTTTTAATTTATTATTAAATACATTTAAACTTTCATCATGGCTGGTCCTTTAGAAAATATTTAAATGTTTGAGAGTGATTATATTTATTCAGTGGCACTGCTGACACTCCTGAAAGCCTCGCTGTTTGGTCAACATTACAATTTGTATTAATATTAATTTCGCTCAGTATAATTGGGTACCCTTCAAGAGCCTTAGAATAGCTGGTTTGGGGGTATCTGGTGGCAGTGTAAGTACTTTATAGTCTCGGCAGAATGGGGCAGAGCTAATAAATCCGTGCCAGTCTTTCGCATATGTTTGTGTGAAAAACAAATCTTACAGTGTGTACGTGTGTGTGTCAGCTACTTGAAGCAGGAACACAACGCACTGGTTTCACAGAGAGGGTGCTGGAGGACTTGGCTTGGACACTCTGCTGAGGACTCAACATTATAGCTTTGCCAGTGGGGAGTCATAATGGGGATCTCGATAGGGGGGGACCCAGACCCTGGACTGAGTGTGTTCCATGTGTGCTCATAAGGGAAATTATACTTGATACAAACAGCTGCGTCTGGAAATACTGGTGCATCCATTTTTGTTCCAAATGAATGTACCTCTCCAGGGCCAGTGATGAGGATTCAGGCTCTTTGATTACCGGCCCAGAGTGGGGATGTCACACCAGGTTGTAGACTTTTTTTGTTCCTGGCATTGTCAATACAGGGCTCAGCCTCCCTCTGTCTATTGGCATGAAAGTGCTAAATAGCTTGGTGCCCAAACCTGTCTTTTTGTCAGCTCATGCTCAGTTTTACATGCCATGGAAGGTACCCTGAAGCTCTGGAAGCTGGTCAGATGTTATATCCCTGCAGGATATAAACCATATTGCTTAAGCTATTGCAGCAATGATCATTTGAACATCCACAATTATGTTTACGTTTTCTTATACTACTATAATGTATTATGTTAGTTACCTGGCAGTTCCTTGATAAACAAAGGAAGATCTAGACTATTTATATAGTAAAATTGTATTCATGCAGGATTAGATGATCTTTGAAAAGAAAATTATATGACAATTGATTTTGGAATGTCTCACACCCTTCTAAATACTTATTTCTTCTATTATTGTTTGGTCCTAAAAAAAAAAAAAAAAAAAAAATGTTATCTGTCTTGATCAGTATGTTACCATGTAAACAGCTGTTATGTCTGACAAGTTGCAATATTCTGCTTTGTTTTTATGTGGAGCTTTTCTCCACGGGCCTTTACTGAAAATGAACATATATCCAGTTAGACTAGCCCAGTCAACAAATGTAAAATAAAAAATAATAAACTGTGAGATATGTTGAAAATGTCTTTTTTCTTTAATAGCTGAGAAAAGGATACAGTCATGTTATTCTTTATTTTATGGACTGGATTTACTGCTATGCAAATGTGCAAGATCATACAGATAAATGCATATATTTTTAAATATTTTCAGTTGAAGTCCTGGTCTGTTTTATCACATCATGATACTAACTTGATGGGTCTTATCTAGAGATAAAATTCACCATTGCAGATAAGAAAGATACCAAAACCTAGTTTAAAGATCCAATTTACAAGTAAAGTGTTAGCTAGTCCTTAAATCTTCTTGTAGCTTTCCCTCACCACTGATATTTTGCCTCACAGCTGTAACGATGCTCTCTTTTATTCCACTTGCCAAGACTCCTAGCTCCATCTCTGCTAATACATTTTCATGCACTCTCTAATATGTGCTCTGTAACCTAAATTCCTGAAATATTTATTGACAAATAAATGCTGGACTGCATTAAAACCTACAACATTCAGTGTAATAAACTGCATGACTTTCATCCAGACTACAGTAGTGTTACTCTCATTTAACCCCTTACTGTCCCTATGTACGCTAATATGGATCAAAGCAAATTTACTGGCGCTATATTTCTGGACCTAAGTAAAGCATTTGACTGCAGATCACATACTACTTTTGTATAAACTTGCTAACATGGCTTTCTCAAATGGAGTTCTTAAATCATTCAAAAGTTACTTTTTCTGAATACTTTTTTTTGCTCTCCTTGGTTCTAGCAAGTGCTGCACATCTGGGTACAGCAGTAAAGGCAAGCCTCAAGAGTCTGTGCTTGGACCTTTTCTGTTTTCCCTTTTCATTAGTGGTCTTTCTTCTATACCCCCTCATATTAATTTCATACTTTATGCAAATGAGATTGTCTTTATCAGGACTAGCAAAGATTACCTCTCCCTCAGCAATGAATTCCAAACTGACTTTTCCACCATTTGGAACTCTCTTCATAAAAATACACGTATAACTATCACACAATGTCAGTAATGATTATTGGTTCACCTAAAAAATGTAATTGTTCCTGGCATAAAAATCTTTGATCATTCTGGAAATGCCCTTCCACATATCTGACAACAAAAATACCTAGACCTTCTGTTACAGCCTCACCACTTTTTTCATGCGCATATTAAGATACAAGTAAGGTCCTGACTCATCTAAAAGTTTCCTGTAAAATACTTACCTCATAACTCTTGAACCTAGATGCTCCATAACTAAAAAAGTTCCATTTCCCAGATTGGAATATTCTCTTCCCATCATTGCTTCTTGTTTGGGGTACAATATTTCCCTCCTTAAATCAGATGACACACGCACTCAGGTCCCTCAACAAGAGGTACAAATATGACTCTGTCATTGTACATGTGGGTGTGAATGACCTAAGACGTACTTCCCTGGACTACATGAAAACAAACATGGAGGAGCTCTCAGATTATGAAGCCCAGACGGGTATGACCACAGCCCTGAGCAGCCTCCTACTATCACCCAGAATGATACCACAGTACAAGCAGAAAATGAATGATTTCAACAATTGGCTAAGTTTCTGGTGTCATTCTAAGGGGATCCAGTATCTGTCTGCCTGGGATGACATGACTGACAGAACTAGATGCTTTGCCAGAGATAGCCTGCATCTGTCACCCCTGGGCTTCTGGATACTGCTGAAGGCTCTTGCCACCCCTATAGTGCCTTTTTTAGGCTGTGTTCCAAAGACCAAATTACTACCATAACAGCTACAAACAAATGCAATCTGAGGGTCATGCTGCTCAATGCTAGAAGTCTAAATCTCAAAATGCACTCGCTCGAAGCACTCCTTAAAATGGAGAACATCGACATTTGTGCTGTAACAGAGACCTGGTTCAAGGCAGCAGATAGCACCCCTGCACTACCAGGCTATAACACATTCCATACCTTCCGGCCCCAGAACTTGGGCTCCAAAGGCAGTAGTGTTTCCATATTCATAAAGGATGCGCACACCTCCAGACTGGTAGCCCAACATGAAAAATCAGAGATACTTCAGGTGCAGCTAAATTGGGTAAGACAGCAATTCAGGTCGTAGCCTTCTATAGGTCCCCAACCATGACCCAAGAATCACACTCCACGTTCCTAAGCACCTTGGAGAATATTAGGGTGCAACCTAACACTCTCATACTAGGCAACTTCGACTACCCCTCCATTAACTGGGAAAACTACTCATATACCAATACACTTGCCCAATGTTTCCTGGAATTCATTAATTCCAATGCCCTGGACCAGCTCATTCTTACCCCCACTAGAGGTAGCAACATCCTTGATCTGGTCATTACTAACATGAGTGACCATTGCTCTGTACCAATAGTCAACTCCTCCCTGGTTAGATCCGACCACAAACTAATCATCTTGGAAATCCACATCCCACCCACCCCCCACCCTGCAAACGTAACCACCATGAAAAACTTCTCCAAAGCTAACTTTGGGCTCCTAAAAACAGAGCTGGCTAACTTCACGGCACCCATGCAATTGGAGAACAGCTGCATGACCACCAAATAATACACTAATGCCTGTAGGAACACGTACACAAATGCATGGATCTCGCCATACCCAACAGAACCAAGACGCTCTCCTCCAAAAAAAGGAAGCCATTCCGGTGGTCTCCTGTCATAAACAAACTCTACAACAGAAGGAGGAAACTGATGAGAAATAAGGTGAAGTCCCAAGACTGGAAAAACTCCCTTATCAGCCTCAACAAAAAGTTGAGATCCCTCATCAAATCCTCTAAAGCTAGCTATAAAAACAGTATTGCAGCAGATAGTAAAGAACCACAAGGCCTTCTATAGTTATGTAAAGAATCTCCACCGCAATACCCAGATTTGCTCGAAGCTGTTGCACAATGGTACCTCCTATATGGGGCCAACAGATATTGCCAATATACTGGCCTACAGATTCAGTGCCAACTTTACCCTCTCTCCCCCACCAAAGGACCAGTCACAATACGAATAGATTGACAGGCACCCAGTATTACTGCTGCACAGGTTAAAACAGCACTGTCCAAGGCCAAGAATACAGCTTCTATGGGACCTGACAATATCCCTGACTGTGTTCTACATGAACTACAGAGTGAACCGGCACCTCACCTGTGTGCCCTTTTCAATCTCAGCCTCACCTCAGATTTTATCCCTACTGAATGGTGCACTGCTACAGTCATCCCTCTCCACAAAGGAGGAGCGACTACAGACCCTGGGAACTATCGCCCCATTAGCCTGACAAGTCTGATATGCAAAGCTATGGAACCCATCATCATGGATCTAATAAAGAAAGATATAGGGAACCTCCAAACTTGGATCCCGCAGTTTGGTTTTGTGAACACAGTTTGGTTTTGTGAAGGGTAGATCATGCCTGCTCAACCTGGTCAACTTCTTTGAGTCAGTCACCAGAGCTGTGGATGAAGGCAAGGTGGTTCATACAGCCTACCTTGATCTGGCCAAGGCCTTTGATACCATTCCACACTCAGGAATCATAGAAAAACTCACTAAGCTAGGCATCAACCCCTATATCACTAGGTGGGTTCAAATTGGTTCACAGATAGAACCCACAGTGTGAAAGTAGCTGACGCCAAATCAGACTGTCAACCAGTCATGAGTGGAGTCCCACAAGGCTCGGTCCTGCTTCCTCTCCTGTTTGGCGTCTACTTCTCTGAAGTTCAGGCCAACACGAAGGGACTGTGGCTGACAAAGTTCACAGACTGTTGCAAGTCGGGAGTCATAATTAACTCCCCAAGTGATGTTGACATCCTACAGAAAGGCCTCACTGAGACAAATGACTGGTGTCAGAACCATGGCCTTAAGCTCAATGCCAAAACAATGTTTCGTCATCCCCTTTGGGAAAAAACAGTTCCCATGAATTACCTCATCGATGGTAGTCCACTGAACACAGAAGGCATCATAAGAGATCTGGGAACACAGGTTGACGGCAACCTCTCTTTTGACCACCACATTGCCACTGTTGTCAGCAAGTCTTTCTATGTGGCACATCTCATTACTAAGGCTTTTGCATCCAGGAAGAAAGAGGTCATTGTCTCCCTCTACTCTTCCCTCATTAGGCAAATCATCAAGTACAATGCCCCATTTGACATATACCTCACTAGATACTTATAACAACTGGAGAGGCTGCAAAAATACCTCACAAAGAGGATCTTCGGCCTTAAACACTTGTCCTATATGGACAGACTCTAAAAACTCCAACTATTCTCTGTCTCATATCACCTACTTAGACACAATCTCTGCTTGACTTACAAAGCCATGTCTGACCCAGCACTGTTAGAAATGCTACATCTAATGAAATCCCAATCCCTCCACACTACACGTTCCAGAGACTTCAACCTCATTACCACAATCAACAGAACAAGCTGGAGGGACAGGTTCATAACCCAGAGACTGCCCATGATATGGAATAGACTTCCTGTATATGTCAAGCAAAGCGCCTCACTGGCCCTCTTCAAGAGAAATATTGATGTGTGGATGGGAAATAGAAAATTCACCCTGGGGATTACTCCAGTGGCTCTACTTGACAGAGGCACTGGGAACTAAGGTCGGGTGGCACGATGCCAGGGTAATTCTATGGGCTAGGCTTGTAAAGGCTCCAGGGCCATTAGCCTAGTACACACCAATGAACCTATGAACCTATGACAGGAAACTAGTACAGGCAGACTCCAAGCTAGAACTTCAGCAAGGGCGCATGAGATGAAACTAAGCACAGATAAGATGGTGGTAATGGCAGCAAATTGGGGAAATCAGAAGAAGCTGAGAATAGAGATAGAAGGAAAGATAGTGAAACAAGTAAACAGCTTCAAGTATCTGGCAGGGGTGGTTGAGGTGAAGGGTAGTCTGAATGAAGAGGTTAAAGCTAGTATCAGAGGGACTGCAGCTAAATGGTATAGAGTATCAGGTGTAGTCTATGACAGAAGAATGCAAAAGAGGCTGAAAAGTAAGGTGTATGAGACAGTGGTGCAACCAGTGCTACTGTATGGTACAGAAATCTGGGCATTAAAGGCAAAACAGTTGAAGAAGCTAGAGGTGATGGAAATGTAGTGCCTGAGAAAGGTGGTAGGATGCACACTGTGAGACAGATGAAGAAATAAGGACATAAGAGCAGAAGCCAAAGTAGCTCCAATTGTAGAAAAGACCAAAGAGAAGAGATTATGGTGGTTTGGGCACATGTGTAGAAAAGCAGAAGACAATCTAGTGAGGACGATTTGAGACAGACAGGAAGTAGGTAAGAGAAACCGAAAACATCCAGCAAAGAGGTGGATGGATTCTGTGAAAAAAGATCTGTGACACCCGGGCATAAGTGTGGAAGAAGGCAGGAGTGTGGCACTGAATCAAGAGAGTTGGCGACAGTTAACAATATGCCCCAAACCCATGCAGAAAAAAATGGGAAAAAGGGGCTGATGATGATGATGATTATTCAATCAAATGAAAGTCAAGTTCTAAGATTTATACACCTGCACAACCACAGGAAACACTACTGTTCAACCTTAAGTAAAGCACACTGGCTTCCAGATGATGCCAGGGCATCACTTCTCTTGAACACCCTCATTTTTGAACTTCTGCATCTGAGTTACTGTTCACCTTTATTTATCAAATAGATATTCAGAAACACCTCTTATTCTCTTCACACTTCAGGCTTTATACAACTACAGAGGAGGCTTCCCTTCACTTTCTCTAATTGCAAAAGGTCACCTTCCAAAACTGATCCTGCTTCCTGGAATCTGTTACTGAACATGTTAGAGTAATAGGGAACTGCAACTCAAATCAATGTGAAAACATCTTGCTAGTATGAACAAGTTCAACTGTATCAGAGACACTGTTAATTACTGTATCTGCTGTGCAGTATCTTTAAATGCTTTTACAGTGGTGAGACAATTATTTCTAATATGTTTATCTTTTTTGGAAACTTTTTTCTTCATCTGCATTATCCTGTGACTCTCTATGTAGTGTCCCACATCCATTGCTGGATCTACCAGCCACTTTCTAACTCCCTGGACTTCATTGGGTCAGTGAATATCTTAAGGACTTCATGGGGATCTGGCTATCAACATCCACTGATGGGGAAGGTATTCGACTGACCCTTTTATCTCCCCCCTCACAGTTCCCATTGTAGCATCTGAGGGCTGGGTATGTAATGCAGGTGTGCAATATTTCACCCCACCTCTGCAGCAGCTCAGCCATGTGCCCACCGTATCTTCTGTTTGGATCAGACCTTCCAGTACTGATGTTCCCATCTTCTACCAGGGATTGATGCAGGAAATACCCACAGAGCCACCATACCACCAAGGATGGTAATGCCTATCCCTCCAAACTGCTCCATGTGTTGCTCAAGTTAGCAATCAAACCCAAATCGGCTGAGCATAGTCAGGGCTTTATCCCATTATGCCACTAGAATGGCCAACACGTGTTATCCAATTTCTCCATGCATCTAACCAGGCCTGATCACTAATTGTATTATTGTGCTTATCATTGTAATCATTCTATATAATATACATAAGATATATCTATATATATTATGTATGTAATACATACGTATACATGTATATACTTTTTAACCCAGCCACTGGGGATGCACAAGCCAGTGCATTTCTTTGTGCCAGTCCCAAGCCTGGATAAACGGGGAGGGTTGCATCAGGAAGGGTGTCCGGCATAAAACTTTGCCAAAAAATGCATGCGGACAGCGGTAAATATTTACATACCGGATCGGTCAAGGCCTGGGTTAACAACGACCGCCACCAGTATTGTTAGCCAACATGGTGCTGGCAGGAATTGGGCTACTGTTGGCCGAAGGAGGAGAAGAGGGGGAAGGCATGGCTGAAGGCTGGAAGAGAGGAGAAAGGCTAGGACTGTGGTAGTGAGGGTCGGAACTTTGAATGTTGGCAGCATGACTGGTATAGGGAGAGAGCTAGCCGATATGATGAACAGAAGGAAGGTTGGTATATTGTGTGTGCAAGAGACCAGATGGAAGGGGAGTAAGGCTAGGTGTATCGGAAGTGGGTTCAAATTGTTTTATCATGGTGTGGATGGGAGGAGAAATGGCGTAGGAGTTATCCTGAAGGGAGAGTATGCTGAGTGTTTTGCAGGTGAAAAGAGTGTCGGATAGAGTGATGTTTATGAAGCTGGAAATTGATAGTGTAATGATGAATGTTGTTAGTACATATGCTCCACAAGTTGGGTGTGCAATGGATGGGAAAGAAAAATTTTGGAGTGAGTTGGATGAAGTGGTGATGACTGTACCCAAGGGTGAGAGAGTGGTGATTGTAGCAGATTTCAATGGGCATGTTGGTGAAGGGAACAGAGGGGATGAGGAAGTGATGGGTAGGTATAGTGTTAAGCAAAAGACTGCAGAAGGTCAGATGGTAGTGGATTTTGCAAAAAGGATGAACATGGCTGTGGTGAATATGTATTTTAACAAGAGGGAGGAGCATAGGGTGACATACAACAGTGGAGGAAGATGGACACAGGTGGATTATATCTTATGTAGGAGATTGGAGACTGTAAAGTGGTGACCGGGGAAAGTGTAGTTAGGCAGCATAGGATGGTGGTTTGTAGGATGATGTTGGTGAGCAATAAGACGAGGAGGAGTGTAAAGGCAGCACCAAGGATCAAATGGTGGAAATTGAAAAAGGGTAATTGTGAGGTGGAGTTCAGGGAAGAGTTAAGACAGGCACCGGGAGGCAGTGAAGAGCTGCCAAATAGCTGGATAACTACAGCAGAGCTAGTAAGGGAGACTGCTAGAAAGGTGCTTGGGATGACATCTGGACAGAGGAAGGACGACAAGGAGACATGGTGGTGGAATGAGGAAGTACAGGAGAGTATACAGAGAAAGAGGTTGGCAAAGAAGAAGTGGGATTGTCAGAGAGATGAAGAAAGTAGACAGGAGTATAAGGAGATGAGGTGCATGGCAATGAGAGAGGTGGCGAAGGCTAACGATAAGGCATATGAAGAGTTGTATAAAAGGTTGGAAACTAAGGAGGGAGAAAAGGACCTGTACCAATTGGCTAGACAGAGGGACCGAGCCAGAAAAGATGTGCAGCAGGTAAAGTTGATAAAAGATAATGAGGGAAACATACTCACAAGTGAGGAGAGTGTGTTGAGCAGATGGAAAGAGTACTTTGAGGGGTTGGTGAATGAAGAGAATGAGAGGGAGAGAAGGTTGGATGATGTGCGGGTAGTGAATCATGAAGTGCAATGGATTAGCAAAGGAGGAAGTAAGGATAGCTATGAAGAGGATAAGGAATGGAAAGGCTGTTTCTGAATTTGCAATAAACTCAGCAGGACTAAGACAGAATATATGTGTGTGAATGAGAGGAAGGATAGAGGAATGGTGAGGATGCAAGAAGGTGGATGAGTTTAAATACTTGGGATCAGTAGTTCAGAGTAATGGTGAGTGTGGAAGAGAGGTGAAGAAGAGAGTACAGGCATGATGGATTGGGAGGAGAAGAGTGTCAGGAGTGATTTGTGACAGATGGGTACCAGTAAGAGTGAAAGGGAAGGTCTACAAGAGTGTAGTGAGACCAGCTATGTTATATGGGTTGGAGACGGTGGCATTGACAAAAAGGCAGGAGTTAGAGCTGGATGGTGGCAGAGTTAAAGATGTTAAGATTTGCACTGGGTGTGACGACTGTGGACAGGATTAGGAATAAGTACATTAGGGGGTCAGCCCAGGTTGGAAGGTTTGGAGACAAAGCCAGAGAGGCAAGATTATGTTGGTTTGGACATGTGCTGAGGAGGGATGCTGAGTATATTGGGAAAGGATGCTAAGGATGAAGCTACCAGGTAACAGGAAAAGAGGAAGGCCTAAGATAAGGTTTATGGATATGGTGAGAGCGGACATGCAGGTGATTGGTGTGACAGAGCAAGATGCAGAGGACAGGAAGAAATGGAAACAGATGATCCGCTGTGGTGACCCCTAACGGGAACAGCTGAAAGAAGATGATGATACATGTATATACTTTTTAAAATGATCAAACAACCCAAATGTAGACAAAATTCAAAACCACAGATGTTAGTCACACCACTACGCATATGCTGAGCAATAAACTCAGTGCATGCAAATTAAAATAAAAAATATCACTTTTCACCCCCCTCATGCCAGTGCCTGCCCCCAAAACTCCCTGATTATTTTTTTATATATACTAGCTCTGACACTGTACAATATAGAGCAGTGGACATATTCCCCAACTTTGAGAATTTCCAGTCTTGCACATTTATCGACTATTTTCTTAGTCGACCAAATTCTGTTAACTAAACAGATGTTCACAAAACCAATGATCGAAGAAGGTTATGACTCATATAGAGTGTGTGTGTGTGTGTGTGTGTGTGTGTGTGTGTGTGTGTGTGTGTGTGTGTGTGTGTGTGTGTATACTCATATATATGTGATTGTATTTGGTTAATTGGTTAACAAATGTTAAATAAATAAATTAATACATTTCCATTAGTTAAATGTCATACAATATGGATTTCAGGATAGAAATGCACTAACAGAGAAAATATAAAAAATGGTTGAGGTTAAACTATTGTATGCCAATGCATGAAGGTTAAATTGAGAACCGGCTATTTGTCATGATTATATCTTGCAAGAAAATGTGGATATTGGTATATCAGCTGAGACCTGGTCTAAGGAGACTGACTGCATCCCCAAATTGACAGGGTACAGAGAATTTATTCAAGACATCTAAGGGTAGAGGTGGAGGCACTTTGGTTACATTAAGAAACAAACGTCATAGATGTTGAATTCAAGCGAAATAGGAATAATATACTAGATTTTGTACATTACATTGAAACTTGATGTGGCAATTATTCATCTGATGACAGTTTACAGGCCACCAGGAGCACATGTTATGATGTTCAAAGGCAATTTACCAGGCTTAATTCAGAAATGGAAGAAGAATAGTAAAGCATCCAATTAATATAACTTACCCTACCTTTTGACTTACCAAGTTCCAAAAGGCCAACCATTTTATATGTTCTGAAATATATAACGTATTTTAAAGTGTAAAATGCTTGAAGATTGTGGATCACCTCACCATAGGCAAAAATATCCTGGACCATATATGTATAAATAAAAATAATTATATTTAACATTGCATTATTGCCACTACTTGCAGACAGCAACTATAATATGATAAACACTGATTTAACCCCTCATCAGGCTCTTGAAAATGAGCTAAGGAGAAATGAAGAAAACTGAAAACAAATCCTTTACTTTCATAGATAAGATTCTTAAATCCAGTGTTTGGAAGTCTTCTTTTTATTGGGCAGATATAAGGATGGAGTATGTTCTGCAGTGTGTTCCAACAAGGTATTAAGCAGATGAATATTACATCTACTTTTGAAACTAATTTCAGTTAAATGAATAATGAGATTTCTCAAAAAATAAAGAAAATTGACGTATAAAAACTGGGTTATCTGTAGTCATATTGTAAGAAATGTTATCTGGATCTGTGCAAACAAGTCAAAGTCGTGAGTTGTGTCTTCAAGCCAACTGATGAACCATTGGGTAATATCAGCAGATAGTTCAGAAGCTACTTAGATTCAGATGGCAATTGAAAGCTTTTCTTCTTGTTTCCTTAAGTATTCATAACTTGACATGATAAACATGTCAATCTAGTCTTAAAACTGATACCTGTATAATCCCATTTGTTAGTCTATAAAATCTGTTTTACTTCATACGTATATAGTGTAGAAGCTGTCTGATAATTTTCCAGTTTGCATATTTAATTCCTATCTAAACTAAAAAAAAACACATCAAGCATTCAAAACAGTTATGTTAACACTAACCATTAAAGGTGTCCCATATTTCTTACAGAACAATCCTTTTGGATGCAGTAGCATAACAATGTTATTCATGCCATACCCAATTGTCACTTGATACATTAAATTTAATTTTCAAATAGTCTTTCTACTTCTTATCTTAGAATCTTTCCATAATACTGAAAAAATAATGCTACATTTGCCATCATGTTTAAATCAAAGGTCTTGAAGTGTACTGTATAACAAATGCAATTGCATAAAAAACAAAAATCAATTAATCTTAATGTAATTAAGCCTAATCTATGCCTGAATCACTTCAGTAATATGTCGGTTCCTTTTGTTATTCTCTCATTTTCATTGTTTCTCTAATTTCATGCATTTTCCTTTGTTTCTTACAACTCATTTCTTTGTTCTGTAGCTGGATATGTATTCTCAGCATCAAATCCCTCCTCTTGCCTTTTAACTACAAACACTTTTTCTAATCATCAAGACAACTTAAAAATTACTAATAGCATATTAGTGAATTTATGAAAGAATAACTGAATATAATTGCATAAAATGGAATCTTTGCAGCCACTTGTAACTCCAGAAAAAAAAAGTTTGTGAATAAACACATATATACATGTGTAAAATAGTCGAGATAGTATAATAAAATATATTAATTACCAGAGGTAATACATATTTAGCAGTATAACTTGTCAGCGTATATTGGTTGCCACCCTTTGCATGAATGATCTCCATAGCGTTACCTATGCACTCATTAATGCTGAGATTCTTTAAGAAACCCAAGTTAACTTGTTCCTTGTGAGCTGTCAAACAAGAATATCAATATTTTCTGATGTTTTCTGATACATTAACCTCTAAAATAATCTTGACTGTACCATGTAGTTCAAACATTTACCAATGTATGTATCATTAGGTATTTCTAGAGAACTATGAGTCAAATTTAAAATCTTCTGATTAGCATAAATTTAATCTTATACAAACCTTTACTATAAACATAACAATTATATTGATAGAGCACTAAAGAGTACTTTTTATCTACCTGTTGAGATCTTAACTTTAATAAAAAAGCAACAAAAAAATAACAAAGAGTCCCTCTTATTACGGCCCTTTGTTTTTTCCAAGCACGGTTGGTTTGCCTGATACAAAATGTCATGTCAAAAAGAATTTTGAGAATCTGGGGATTTCCTAGCCATAACAAATCATGGTTTCAAAATATGCTTGTATATTTTCATTGCCCCATTCAAGACTCTGAATAAGTGGATTCTGGGTAACTGTAAATAGACTAGCTGTTTTAAATCAGAGTCAAGTTCTCCTGCACCAAAGTCTACAAATTACAACTGAGGACCCTTTTATGTAGCTCTGCACTTGATGTCCTGTGTATATCCCAATTAGAATTACTTAAACAACAATCTCAGCATACAGATATAATACCAGTAAGTCAACATGTAAGAATATACCTTACTCAATGTCAGTTTTGGTTTCAGTGGACATGCAATAAATTTCAAAAATCGTGTTAATTTTGTAAACATCTGGCACCTGAAATGCACACAAAAATGCCACCTTCCTTTTCATTTTCCTCCCCGGAACAAAAAAAAAACATTCTGATATATAGTTTGGTGATCATGAATACATATTTTTAAGCATGTCCAAGCCTTTTTTTACCCATTATAACTCTATTATTATCACATACTCCAGTAATTAAATCTTTAAAAACTCATAAAAATATATAACTTGTGCAGGTCACTATATAATCACACAGATGAACTCATAACTCATAAATCATTAACATTAAGCCTGATCTAGACCTGGGGAAGGAATCTAGTTTATAGATTTTTTTTTGTAAAGTATTCACAGAAGGCCAAACTACTGCTTCTAGAATACTTCTAGAATTCAACCTTTTCCAAAAAGCTACAGATGAAGCCAAGGCCTTGGTAGAATGAGCCTTGACCCTTTCTGGAATAGTTTTGTTGTGGTAAGAATAACAAAAGGTAATATCCTGAGACAATCATTTAGAAATAGTTTGCTTTAACACAGATTGTACTTTCTTTTTGCCTTCACAAGAAATGAACTGACCAGAAGTTTTGAAAGATTTTATTCTGTCAAGATAGTACCAGAGTTGATAGTACCAGAGTTGACTGTGGACACTCAAGGTATGAGGTATCCTTTCTCCCTCATTTTTAGGTTCTGGAAAGACAGGAAGATGGACAGATCGGCTTAATGTAAAGTTTAATAGCACTTGAGGCATAAACAATGCTTAGCTTTCAAAGAAACTATATCTTTATGGAAAATGAGGTAAAGTTGAAACACCGTAGGAGCTTGCAACTCAGATAATCTTTGTGCAAAGGTCAGAGCAATCAGTAAAACTGTTTTCTATGCTAATAGCCTCAAGCAAGTCTGATGAACTGGTTCAAATGGACCAAATGTTAGCTTTTCTAACACAAAATCAAGATCCAAGGAGGAACCACAGATTTTCCGGGAGGCTTCTTAAGCAAAACAATTTTTCAAAAGCATTTGACATGATACTGCATTGAAAAAGAGGGATCCATGGGCAGATATGATGAAACGGATGACAAATTAACCTTGAAAGAGGAGTAAGATAGGCCATAGGATAGTAACTCAAAAATACTGTAAAACCAAATAAAAGCTAGCTCTAAAATGGTGCTGGTTCTTTTTTTTTTCGCACCAAACAGAGAGGCTTTTCCATTTGCTAATATATGACTTTCAAGTAGCAGGTTTTCTTGTCTCCATTAATACCTGCTGCATATTCTGAGAAAACAGATGTCTAAAAAGTATTAAAATCCTATCATCCAGGCATTCACTTGCAGTTGTTTTGGGTTGGGATGTATTAAACACCCATGATCTTGTGAGAGTAAATCCAGTCTGTAAGGAACGTTGTGGTAGTTGTTTCTGGCAAATTCCAACAGAAGGGAGGACCATTGTTGCCTGGGCCATAAGGGAGGCACCACAATGGTCTTTGGGGAGTCCTTCTGAATTTTCAAAAGTATCCAGGAAAGACTCATTCCTGTCAAGGGAAAAGAAAAGGCATCTGTCTTCCAGGCCTTCTTACTTGGAGTTCTGGAATAGAACTTTGCCAGTTGATTATTTAGAGAGGAGGCAAAGATATCTACTTATGGTTTTCCCAGGGATGGATCAAGTCTTGAAAGACCCTCTGATTCATTTTCCAATCATAAGGGCCTGCCCGAGTCCTGTTCAGCTTTTCTGCTACACAATTTTGCTCTGACAAGATGTAAGATACCTGCAGAGTGAGACTGAGCTGCAAAGCTATATCCCATGCTATCATGGCTAGTTTGCAAAGGGTCTATATTAGAACATCAAATGTTCTAAATGGTAAACACTCACATGAGCAAAAATGCAGGACCTCAAAATCATTATTGTGGGGGGCTGTGCCCCCCCACCCCAGCTAAATACATATTCCAACTCTGCGAGATTGCACTACAGTGAGGATAGGGCAAATATTCCGATCTTCACTGTACTGCAATCAGAAAAAAAAACTTCAAGGTCCTGCATTTTCGCTCATGTGAGCATTCGGTTTTTAGAACTTTCGATGTTCTAATCTAGACCAGTTTTCAGAAAGGGTAAGATATAGTAAATAAGCAAGCAATGGGAAATCATATCAGTGTGGTGTTTTCTGTAAACACTAGAAGGCCCTGGAACACCAGATGATTCAGAGAGTTAAGCTAATTAATAAGAGCTAACATCTCTATTAAGTTTGTGTGTTTTAGTCTACTTTATTCCAAAGACCCTGTACTTTAATGCCCACAGATGTTGCTCTATAAGCAAAGTCAGAGGAGTCTGTTGCAACTGACTGGGTAGGAGAGAGGGAGCAGGGAGATCTGGAGTCTGAAAAATTTGATGTCTCCACCACAATTTCCCTTTTTTATAAATTTCAGTACTGGAATTTTAAAAGTCAATGTGAATTAATGCTGGAACCATAGAGATTCCAGATCTCATCGTATATTTCACATGTTGAGTCTTGCAAGAAGTATCAAGAAAACCAGATGTCACAAGATCCAGAATCCTGAGGAATTCCCCCAGTGTGATGGAAGCTTGAGTGGAAAACCCTAGAAATATTTCCAAATACAGATCTACTTTTTCCTGTGGAAGAAAATCTCATTGTACTGAATTGTCCAACAGGCACCTCAGAAAAACAGTCCTGTGAGGAATCAGCAAAGACTTCTGAATGCTTTCTTGGAATCCCAGCCTGTTTTGGAGATTCCTTACCCAAGAAAAAGATTCCTGACACTTTGACAAAGACTCTGAAAGAAATGAAAGTCATTTAAGTAAGAAAAAATGTGGATACCCTACATTCTGCAGTAGGCTATCAAAGGAACTAGATACTTTGTAAATGTTCTTCGGTCAATGGATATCCCAAAGGCAGAGAACTGCTAATGTGATTCAGACACACAAAACCTAAATAAATGCCTGACATCTAGATGAAGAGTATCACAATATGAATCTTTTATATCCAAAGTTTAGTAAGCAATACAAATGGAAAATATGAGATAAATAATGTAAAATAAATGGTGCAAAAAAAAAAAAAAAAGCGAGGTTCAATGGCTGTTTTAATAATCGTAAAAACACACAATCATAAGAGCTTTCATCCCATACACAGAGACTTCATCAGATAAAATCCAGTCCTCAAAAACATCTTTATATGCCCTACCCTCCCATTAAATGTTCAATTAACTATTCAAACCAATAATCATCCTTAAGCCAAAAATACATTTATAATTTTTTCTTCATTAAAACATTATATATAACAAATACTAAATACAACAAAAACAAACTTACAAACATTATTTTTACAAAACTCACACTAAATACAAATTTTTAAAACTTTTAAAACTGTCACTTCTTCTGAATGGAAGCTGCCCTCTTATTTAAAACAGGTTTAAGAGAAACCTGATCATTTAACCCTGGGAAAGAACTGGCATTCAACCTTAACTGCCACATTAACTCACACTTCATTAAATAACCCTTCCAGTCTCCACCTCTAGGGGTAACTTTTATATTTTCTATAATACCAAATAAAACAAAATGAGAGAAATTTCACATGTAATTGAATGTTTGTACAGAGCACCAGCCTTTCTTTTGCAAGTTATATCATAAATAAGTTCATAAATTCTATTTGTTAGTGCTCTCTCCATCTTCCCTACATAAAAGGCAGGACAGGCATCACACTTAGCCAAATAAACAAGTATTTTACTACCACGTTTGCCTTTCCGGAAAATAACTCTGATCTCTAACTTATTATCTAAAATCAACCTATCCTCCTTTATTATGTAAGAACACTGGTTACACCTTCCACATGGGCTTATACCCTTACTCATAGCTGTAGCATTAACCTCATTTTTCTCAAATATTCATTTACAGTTCTTCAAAGTTTTGTAGGTGAACACAGGGTCATCACCCAGTAGGTCATAAAGATCTTTGTTAACCTTAAAAATATCCCAATTTCTTTCTACTCTAGACCTAATTTCCCTAGAATATTGGTTGAATTCAAGCACCAATGCCTTTCATGCTTACCATCCTCCACCCTTTCAATTGACTTCTCCATGCCTATTCCCAAAAAGGGTTTATATCTCGAGCCTCATCCCTGATAGACTTCTAGAATAATATCATCTACCATTTTATCAGGGTAATAAGTTGTGAAGTGACTGTATTTTAAACTTGGGCACTATCACACACTGGTTCAGGAAGGAAAGATCCAGAAAGATTTCTCCAAGAATCTTCTTTCCTTGGCACCAAAAACATTCATGAATAAAATTCTTCTCCAGACAGAGAAGGAACAGTGTCTATTACCCACTCTGATAGCATTACTATTCCCCACTCAGGAATCATAGAAAAACTCACTAAGCTAGACATCAACAACTATTATCACTAGGTGGGTTGCAAACTGGCTCACAGATAGCTACTGATGCCAAGTCAGACTGCCAACTAGTCACGAGTGGAGTCCCACAGGGTTCAGTCCTGGGTCTCTCCTGTTTGGTATCTACCTCTCTGAAGTCCAGGCCAACACAAAGGGACTCTGGCTGACAAAGTTCACAGATGATTGCAAGTTGGGAGCTATTATTAACTCCCTGAGTGATGTTGACATCCTACAGAATGGCCTCACTGAGACCAATGACTGTTGTCACAACCATGGCCTTAAGCTCAATGCCAAAAAATGTGTCGTCACCCCCTTTGGGTAAACCCAGTTTCCATGAATTACCAGATCGATGGTAGTCCACTGAACACAGAAGGCGTTATAAGAGATTTGGTAACACAGGTTGACATCAATCTCTCTTTTGAGCAGCACATTGTCACTGTGGTCAGAAAGTCCTTCTATGTGGCACATCTCATTACTAAGGGTCCAGGAAGAAAGAGGTCATTGTCTCCCTCTATTCTTCCTTCATTAGGTCAATCATCGAGTACAATGCCACATTTGGCATGTAC